>NC_072457.1:30546397-30625576 GCF_027596085.1 Anoplopoma fimbria | reverse complement strand
AAGGAAGCACAGAGAAGTGTGAAAGACTGCAACTCTGCTTCTGCTTCCTGGTCTGAACTCTGGGTCATGGATTAGGTCCACTAATGAACTGGGTCAGATTTCATTAGTCTTGACCGGTTCAGAGGCCGCCACATTAAAGACTGATTTCTGTACATCATGAGTAGACATGCTGCTCTCTGCCATGAGGACATGAATGTTGACTCTCTCCGTCTGTGTGTTACAGTCTCTCCATCAGGCTGCTCCATTGACCCCCACCACCATCACAGCCCCAGACTTTTACTGACCACGATGCATCACTTCTACACAGGTGACTGATCACCTGTTTGACCTGTAATCATTTTGTCTCTCTGCTTGTATCCATGACTTATCCACAATGCTACTTGAGATGCCGACAGCTGATGATTAATGCTTTCTTAGTGTGCTTATGAATGTCTGTCAAGAGCTGATTATTACATTATTTGTACACTTAAACCAAATAATTAAAAACTCTGATGAAGTCAGATGTAGTCATAATAATTGTAATGGAAGAATGATTGTATATGTATTCCCCTTCCTTATGACACACCTCCGTCACCATATTCAATATTCAAACCTACCGGTGTGTTTAACCTACCGGTGTGTTTAACCTACCGGTGTGTTTAACCTACCAATGTGTTTTACTGGTCAACACTCATGTGAAACTAACAGAGAACAGATGTGTGTATTTTTGTACAAAGTATACATTATCATAATGAATTTTGTTGTTTTATAAAATACATGTTTCTCTTTGATATTCTTTTGTGAATTGTATGCAAATAAAATGTTGTGTAGTCCAGTGAGACACATTTTGTGGAACACGGGTGTGAGTGTGTGACAGAAATAGTATTCATAAAGACTCCGACACTCCGACGGCAGAAGAGGAAGAGACCAAACATGCTGCTGGGATTCAAAAACAGCTCTTTGTTCACATGTTTCTGAGTATGATGGAAAAAGTGGAAACAGACAGAATTTCAACAATATATCTGCAGTCTTGCTGAGTTGGGGGAAGATATTATTTGGTTTTGGAATTTATTCTACTATGCAGAAAATAGTGAGAATGGAAAACAAATGTTATTCCAGTTTGACTGATTTTTGGTTCTCAAAGTTCTCAAAACAAATGCACGGATTGGTTGAATATGCATTACAGTGACTTTTTCAGAATGTTCAGACAGTCCTACTTAGTGACCTGCAGGTCAGCACATCAGTGAATCTCACATCAGTGAATCTCACATCCAAAATGTAGCAAACTTAAATTCATTGAAGTTTAGTAATAGTAAACTGACCCAGACTGGACCAGTCCTGGTCCAGAAGTTCTGATGTGTCTGAACCTTTTGCTGCAGACATGAGCTTGGTCTGCTAACTAGCTAGCCACCTACAGCGCTAAAGTGATGTAGTGTTGCCTCTGAGACCTGAGAGCCCATCATCAGCTATGATATACAGCGGGTAAAATAAGTATTGAACACGTCACCATTTTTCTCAGTAAATATATTTCTAAAGGTGATATTGACATGAAATTTTCACCAGATGTCGGTAACAACCCAAGTAATCCATACATACAAAGAAAACCAAACAAATAAGTTCAGAAATTAAGTTATGTGTAATAAAACGGAATGAGACAGGGAAAAAGTATTGAACCCATGAAGAAAGGGAGGTGCAAAAAGGCATGGAAAGCCAAGACACCAGCTGAAATCTATCAGTGATTAGAAAGCAATCATGCCCCTTGTCAGTGCAAATTAATATCAGCTGGTTCAGTCCCAACTGATGGCCTATAAAAAGGTGTCTCATTACCAAGGTGTCACACAAGAAACATCTCATGATGGGTAAAAGCAAAGAGCTCTCTCAAGACCTTCACAACCTTATTGTTGCAAAACATACTGATGACATTGGAGACATTCTTGATAAAAATCTGCTGCCATCTAGCAGGATGATGAAGATGAAACGAGGGTGGACATTTCAGCAAGACAATGATCCCAAACACACAGCCAAGGAAACTCTCCACTGGTTTCAGAGAAAGAAAATAAAGCTGCTAGAATGGCCCAGCCAATCACCTGACCTGAATCCAATAGAAAATCTATGGAAAGAACTAAAGATCAGAGTTCATAGAAGAGGAACACGGAACCTTCAAGATTTGAAGACTGTTTGTGTGGAAGAATGGGCCAAAATCACACCTGAGCAATGCATGCCACTAGTTTCTCCATACAGGAGGCGTCTTGAAGCTGTCATTACCAACAAAGGCTTCTGTACCAAGTATTAAATACATTTCAGTAAGCGTGTTAAATACTTTTTCCCTGTGTGATTCCATTTCATTACACACAACTTAATTTCTGAACTTATTTGTTTGGTGTTCTTTGTATGTTTGGATTACTTGGGTTGTTACCGACATCTGGTGAAAATGTCATGTCAATAGCACCTTTAGAAATATATTTACTGAGAAAAATGGTGACGTGTTCAAAACTTATTTTACCCGCTGTATATATATATACAGCGGGTAAAATAAGTATAGAACACGCTGTATATAACACGTCACCATTATATATATATATATATATATATATATATATATACATATATATAAATGGAGTAACTTGTGAAAAAAGTACCATATGTGTATTCTTTTTGTATTCGTTATAGTATTGTGAATTGTTTTATATTATATAGGTGGAGGCTTCAAATAAGCCCAGTAGGCTTTCTGCCTCTTCCTGCACTGTAATATTATTCATCTATGTTATGTATTTATATTTTTCAATCGTGCAAATAAAATAAACTAATAAACTAGTAGGCAAACACGTGCATAACCCTAATTACCCTAACCCTAATGTAGTGTATATCCAGAGTTTACCCGGGGCTTCATTGCAGCCCACTGCTCCTCCGGGATGGGTTAAATGCAGAGAAATAATTTCCCCATTGTGGGACTAATAAAGGCTTACTTATTTGCTATTGCCAGCACTTTAACTCATCACTATATATGTATACATATATACATATATATAAATATATGACTGAAAATACTAGTCAGCACAGAAAAGAGTGATATTTGATCGGACAGCTGTATGTCTATTGGTTTAGACAGAGCAGAGGCGTTATGAAGTCTTTAACATGGAGAGTCGATGCCCGCCCAGCCCAGCAGAGGGCAGACTTCTCTTTATCCCGACTCTCCACATCCTGTCCAGACTCCCGTCGCGCTCTACCTGAAGATGTTGTAACTTTGTGTCGCTCATAACTTAGTTTTTACTTGAACAGTGTTGTTTCTGTTCGATACCCGCGTTCAGTATGTTTGTCCATTCGAACCAAAGAGCTCCCGGCTGGCTGTGTGTGCTCGGCGGCTTGTTGCTCTCTGTTTCGGGGGAGGAAGTGTTGGAGAGTCGCCCCGGTGTGATGCGGGAGCTCCGGGCAGCCTTAGCCGAGCTGGCCGGGGAGGGGAGGACTTACCTGGGCAGGCTGGCCGGGGAGCAGACGGTGCTGTCGGTGCAGAAGGTGAGAGGTGGAGTAATGGAGTCAGAATGCAGAGTGCTGGAGGAGTTAACATCCAGATGTATATATCAGTATATATCCAGAGAGATGGACTATAAACCCGAGGAGAAGAAACGTGTTGATGTTACTGAGGCGGAAACAGCACACACACACACACACACACACACACACACACACACACACACACACACACACACACACACACACACACACACACACACACACACTGTTTTCAGTATGTGGTAGCTGATGTATGTTTCACACGTACAGCTATGAGCAACATGGCCACGTGGCTACAAAGGTCACATCAGGGGAAAGTCCTCCAACACAACATGTGTGATGAACAGTTCCATCCTGGTTCCATTCATGTCTCTGTCCGTGTCCTCACATGTCTCCTGTGTTAACTCCTCTCCTCATGTCTCTCCTCTTACCTCTCCTCATACCCCTCCTCTTACCCCTCCTCTTACCTCTCCTCTCCTCATGTCTCTCCTCTTACCTCTCCTCTTACCTCTCCTCCATGTCTCTCCTCTTTCCTCTCCTCATACCCCCTCCTCTCTCCTCTCCTCTCCTCATGTCTCTCCTCTTTCCTCTCCTCATACCCCTCCTCTTACCTCTCCTCTCCTCATGTCTCTCCTCTTACCTCTCCTCATGTCTCTCCTCATGTCTCTCCTCTTACCTCTCCTCATGTCTCTCCTCCTCTTCCTCTACCCCTCCTCTTACCCTCTCCTCTTACCTCTCCTCTCCTCATACCCCTCCTCTTACCTCTCCTCTCCTCTGTCTCTTCCTCTTCCTCTCCTCTCCTCTCTTACCTCTCCTCTTACCTCTCCTCATGTCTCTCCTCTTACCTCTCCTCATGTCTCTCCTCTTACCTCTCCTCATGTCTCTCCTCTTACCTCTCCTCATGTCTCTCCTCATGTCTCTCCTCTTACCTCTCCTCTCCTCTTACCTCTCCTCTTACCTCTCCTCATGTCTCTCCTCTTACCTCTCCTCATGTCTCTCCTCCAGGCTTTCTCTCAGGTCCTCTCTGCTGTGGCAGGGAGTCTGTCTGCCGGCCTCAACGTGCTCCTGCAGTATGTGTCACACTTGTTACAGGCTGCTGGATTCCAAGGTAAAGATCTGACAACCACCAGTCTGTTCTGACCATCACAGAGACACTCCGACCTGTTATGTCCTGTAGTTATGTCCTGTAGTTATGTCCTGTAGTTATGTCCTTTAGTTAGTTATGTCCTGTAGTTATGTCCTGTAGTTATGTCCTGTAGTTATGTCCTTTAGTTATGTCCTGTAGTTATGTCCTGTAGTTATGTCCTTTAGTTATGTCCTGTAGTTATGTCCTGTAGTTATGTCCTGTAGTTATGTCCTGTAGTTATGTCCTTTAGTTATGTCCTGTAGTTATGTCCTGTAGTTATGTCCTGTAGTTATGTTATGTCCTGTAGTTATGTCCTGTAGTTATGTCCTTTAGTTATGTCCTTTAGTTATGTCCTGTAGTTATGTCCTGTAGTTATGTCCTGTAGTTATGTCCTGTAGTTATGTCCTGTAGTTATGTCCTGTAGTTATGTCCTTTAGTTATGTCCTGTAGTTATGTCCTGTAGTTATGTCCTTTAGTTATGTCCTGTAGTTATGTCCTGTAGTTATGTCCTGTAGTTATGTCCTTTAGTTATGTCCTGTAGTTATGTCCTGTAGTTATGTCCTGTAGTTATGTCCTGTAATGCTGCAGGCTGGTGATGACATCGGGACAGTCTTTGTCCAACTTCTTTAGAATTAGAAAAACAAAAGTGAACAGTAAAATCACGTGTTTACAGACACATTTTCTGCCAAAGCTTTGAGTTGTATTCCCCCTCATTGAGGGACTGTTAGTGACATGAAGTGGCTCCTTCACATAAAGGTCTTCAGATCTTCTGGATATTGGACTTATCACCTAGCAACCAGATATCACATGGTGTGAATGTGTGTGTGTCTGCATTAACGCTCCGACTCCTCCACTGCACCAGGTGATGAAGCTGTTAGACATGTGATTATAATGAAGTAGAGCAGATCAAAGGACCCGTGTTACAATTCATTTAAATACAAAATAAAATGCAAATAAGACACAACAAGAAATAAAAAATAAAAGCATAAACAAGACTTTTATTCTGTATAATTGTGTATTGTTGTAGAGCTGAAATGATTGGTTGATTGACAGAAGGGGAGTCACCAGCGTATTAATAATGGATTCAAAAAGCTTGTTTTTCCTTTCTCTCATGACATAAATGTATTTCTTTGTGTTTTTGACCCAAAGAGTCATTTTTAAGACGTCACGTTGGTCTCTCAGCACCAAAGCAAACATTCAATCCAGACAGTAGGTTGACTGACGATGAAGTCATTGTTAGCACAGTTCTATAGTTTGTTTATCATCGTTACATCAAATGGAATAATGACCTTATTGACACAACATTCTGATGTGGAGATCTGAAAGGAATTAGAAATCATAGCTGACAAAACAGTGTGTGACATCTGACATAATGAAGATGTTTACTCCCCAAAACGTTGATATGGAGGACGTGGGATTATTTAAACAGTAACAGACTCTCTCATAAGATAAGATAAGATAAGATCATCCTTTATTAGGATGATCTTATCTTATTAAATATGTCATTAAGAAGAATGAACATCATCGTTCATTAAAACATGTTTTCATTAATACACCGTTCTCTTTTCCACAGTTGGTTTCCCCCTCAGCCCAGTGACCCCAGAGGGGCTGGTCTTTGTGGTCCAGTGGGTTCTGGTGGCTCTCATTGGCTACTGGCTGATCTCCCTGGTCTTCCGATTGGTTGCCTCCACCCTGAGGCGGGCCCTGTGGCTGCTTAAAGTGGCCGTGGCTTTGCTTTGCTTCGGACTGATCCTGAACGACCGCAGCGTGGGATCAGACACCATAGCGGTCCGGTTGGCGGTCCTGGTCTCGGTCTGCGTTCTGCTGGGGGTCGGGACTCTGAGGAGCTCTAGTGCAGCCGACACCACCGCTCACCTGGAGGAGCAGGTGAAGCTGCTGGAGACACGGCTGAGAGAGATGGAGAGGAGGAGGAGGAAAGAGGAGTGATGGAGGAGGACAGAGGAGTGATGGAGATGAGGAGGAGTGATGGAGGTAGGACAGAGGAGTGATGGAGAGGAGGAGGAGTGATGGAGGAGGAGGAATGATGAAGGAGTGATGCTGGAGTAATGGAGGAGTGATGCTGGAGTGATGGAGGCCTCTTCTCCGTCCTCCTTCCTGACTCCACCTTCTGGAACTTCAATCCAGAAGCGTTTCTACATTCTGGATGTTTTTCTACAACAGGTTAGAAAAGTAATCGATTACTCGTGATGTGATACTGACAGTCTGATGACTCAAGCATTCCTGGAAACAGTGAGTTTAGTTTCTGAAGTTGACTTTGTTCCTGAGAAGGAAAAAGCTTTTAGGTCCAATATATTTCATTAAAGAGACACTTTGGTAAATATCTGTCTTTTCTTTATTTAGTTTGATACCACGCTCCAGAATAACCATGATATCAATCTTCTCAGATCACTCTCCGATAACAGGCTAATGTCCTGTTTTTCAAAGCTATTTCAATATTTCATACAGTTCTTTACTGTGTGATAATAGTGACGGTGTTTACATTCAGATGGAGTCCAGCCTTAACGTTAGCTCATGGACCAGTATGACCAGTATGACCAGTATGTTATTATTATGTACACTCGTGACCTGAGATACTGGGCTGTTTAATCACACTTCTTCAGTGTGTTCTGTATGTTTCCTCAGTAATGCATTGTGCCTTTTGATAAAGTTTGTATTCAACATATTCCACCAGCTGACTTTGTGAAACTATTGTATAGAAAACACAACTTTTTAAAATCCTTTCAGAGGAATTCAAAGCCAAAGACGAGAGTTTCTGAGATGAATATGTACAGCTGTCAATTCTGTTCTGATGTAAAATATAATAAATACAACTTCACAGGTGTTTATTTTTAGAACTTTCTAGTTTGCAGTCAGATCGGTTGTTTTTGGACTACGACTACAACGTCTGACTGTTTTCATAACCAGTTCAGTGCCAGTTATTATTGTGTTTATTATGTCTGGTTTTTTATCAGGGCCCTTGGTTTTCAGATCATTTGACAGGTGATTCAATTGTTTCCTATAAGTTTGGCTGCAGTTCAGAACACTCAATCTTTGAGGATTCTGTAAATATCTTAAACAATATAACGGTGGTTAAACACTTTATCTTTTAGAAACACAGTGCTGAGCTCTGAGACTTTAGTGTTAGCGACCACAAACTGGGGTTAGCACAAACTCAATTCACAAAACAAGCATTCTTATGAACCGCGAAACTACCCCGTTTATCTGTCACAATCCTCAGATGTTCATCTTTCCGACGGCCCTTGAACACATCATGCGAGAGGAACGCTTCTGTCAGAAAAAGAAACCGAAACTAAGCTTAAAATTGTGACGTCATCAAAAATAAATTCTTCTGTGTGTCTCATTTGAAATCTCTGTTTTAAATGAACCGTTTAGTCAAAACAGATCCTGTAACAAAACATTAAATCCTGAGTTTCTTAGCTCAACTATGAATCCATGATGAACTGAGACAAACAGTCATGTGACAAAAAATCAGCAGCGTTTAGAGTCGACATACAGCGGGTAAAATAAATATTGAACACGTCACCATTTTTCTCAGTAAATATGTTTCTAAAGGTGATATTGACATGATATTTTCACAAGATGTCAATAACAACCCAAGTAATCCATACATACAAAGAAAACCAAACAAATAAATTCAGAAATTAAGTTATGTGTAATAAAATGGAATGACAGGGAAAAAGTATTGAACACATGAAGAAAGGGAGGTGCAAAAAGGCATGGAAAGCCAAGACACCAGTTGAAATCTATCGGTGATTAGAAAGCAATCCTGCCCCTTGTCAGTGCAAATTAATATCAGCTGGTTCAGTCCCAACTGATGGTGTATAAAATGGTGTCTCATTACCAAGGTGTCACACAAGAAACATCTCATGATGGGTAAAAGCAAAGAGCTCTCTCAAGACCTTCACAACCTTATTGTTGCAGAACATACTGATGGGATTGGCTCCAGAAGGATTTCTAAACTTCTGAATGTTCCAGTGAGCACTGTTGGGGCCATAATCTGGAAGTGGAAAGAACATCATTTCACCATAAACCGGCCACGACCAGGTGCTCCTCGCAAGATTTCTGACAGAGGAGTGAAAATAATTATCAGAAGAGTTGTCCAAGAGCGAAGGAGCACTAGTGGAGAGCTTCAGAAAGACCTGGAATTAGCGGGTACAATTGTTTCAAAGAAAACAATAAGTAATGCACTCAACCGCCGTGGCCTGTATGCACGCTCTAACCACGCAAGACTCCATTGCTGAAGAAAAAGCATGTTGAAGCTCGTTTAAAGTTTGCTGCACAACATTTAGACAAGCCTGTGAAATACTGGGAGAATATAGTCTGGTCAGATGAGACCAACATGGAACTCTTTGGATGCCATAATACGCACCATGTTTGGAGGTCAAATGGCACTGCACATCACCCCAAAAACACCATACCAACAGTGAAGTTTGGAGGTGGGAACATCATGGTGTGGGGCTGTTTTTCAGCATACGGAACTGGCAAACTTCACATAATTGAAGGAAGGATGAATGGAAAAATGTACCGAGACATTCTTGATAAAAATCTGCTGCCATCTAGCAGGATGATGAAGATGAAACGAGGGTGGACATTTCAGCAAGACAATGATCCCAAACACACAGCCAAGGAAACTCTCCATTGGTTTCAGAGAAAGAAAATAAAGCTGCTAGAATGGCCCAGCCAATCACCTGACTTGAATCCAATAGAAACTCTATGGAAAGAACTAAAGATCAGAGTTCATAGAAGAGGCCCACGGAACCTTCAAGATCTGAAGACTGTTTGTGTGGAAGAATGGGCCAAAATCACACCTGAGCAAAGCATGCCACTAGTTTCTCCATACAGGAGGCGTCTTGAAGCTGTCATTACCAACAAAGGCTTCTGTACCAAGTATTAAATACATTTCAGTAAGCATGTTCAATACTTTTTCCCCTGTGTCATTCCATTTTATTACACATAACTTAATTTCTGAACTTATTTGTTTGGTTTTCTTTGTATGTATGGATTACTTGGGTTGTTACCGACATCTGGTGAAAATTTCATGTCAATAGCACCTTTAGAAATATATTTACTGAGAAAAATGGTGACGTGTTCAATACTTATTTTACCCGCTGTATATTCACATCCTACTGTGAGTTAAGGACCAAACCCAGGTTGCTGATCAAAATGTGTTTGCTTCGTGATACTTTGTTTCTGTCCAGTTTTACTGTTGTATTTGAGTATAATAGATAAAGAAGATTCATGTAGTCTTAGTTTGGTGACTGTTGAGGTAAAGATTCATTTCAGTTCATATCAGCTCACATGACTGCCTTAAAAACTACAAGTCCCACAATGCACCACCGGCAGGCCAGTGCAGGCTGCTCATTACCCTTTTAAGTTGGAACACCTGTGAATGGAAGGTCTCTCAGCAAACATATCAGCAGAGAGAGCAACAAACAAAGGATTCAGCTCGTGGTACAACCAAAGGAGCCACTGGTACGGTAACAAGACTTTTTATTGTGATGATTATTTAGTAATCATTTATACAGACAGCATGCATATGAGTTTGCTGCATGCATATGAGTTTGGCTTTTTGGTTGAGTGTATTTTGTTGATTGTTCAACTTAGGTTAATGTTTGATGAGCTTTCCTTAAAAACACCAATGCTGCATACTGTTTGCATTTCAACAGTCTCTTAGTCATTAGTTGGGATTGTTTCAGAAATTCTACCTGTTGTAAGCCTTGGTACTTGGTACTGAAAATTGTTTAAAATTTATTTGCATGTTTGGATAACTTATGCTTTTTGTGTTTTGAAGGTTTTCTGATAGACCAACCACTCATCAACAAGAAACAAATAAGGAAAAAATAAAAATTGAGCTGTGTTGGAAAGAGTTGTCCCGTACGTCCTTTAAGGTTCATGTACCAGGCCAGTTCAAGTTGGGCAAGAGTTGAAAAACACCTAAGAACTTGACAGTGACAGAGAGAAAGTTGTGACTTTATTTCCTGTTTAGATGTTCATGGTGAATTTCTGCTTTTGGGTTCAGAGATCTCTGAGTTGTTACAGAAGTGTACAGTTGTATTTTTAGTGAACGCACAGAGATGTAGTTCTTCCCATTTCCCATCAGCCCTGATTACACGTCTACATAGAAGGTACGTAGTTCATCCACAGGATCATATAAAGTCATTTTCTATCCTGCTGTCTTCTGTAAAATCATTTTAATGATGAATTTCTTGTTGAAAATGACAGAAACTCCAGAATTTCATATTCATGTGTAGTATGACACAGTTACATTCAAATACAGCATGAATACTATATCATTTCAGGGATAAAATGAGTTATGAGATCACGGTTCATTGGTACATAATCCAGAGGTGGATGGAACCGGAGAAACCAAAGTACCAGAAAACTCCTTTAATACCCATAACAATCAACAACATGGACACTTAGTGAATATCAGTGGTTACAGTTACAAAAAAACAAAATATAAAAATCAAATCAAAAGTGTGAGGAACATCAGATCTCGGACACAAAGGAAAAGAAATGGAAAACAGACCTTTTTTTGTCCCAGTTTAATATATGACTCTAAAAACCCAGTTCCCCATAGACTGATCCAGTACTATCAGTATGTAGTAGAGTATTTACTCCCCGCAGAAACACAATGAAAGACCCCGATACTGTGCAGTGAGGCATCAGTGATGCTACTCACAGTAGAATGAATGTAAATGGTTTAAAGGTGAGCGTTGTAGAAAGGTCAAACACATGTTTGTGCTGCTACTTCCTGCTCTCCTGTGGTTTGGTGATGGAGGCTCTGAATCCATGAGTCATGTGTTTTTGCATCGGGCCGCCCTGAGAGGGTCAGAGAGGTTCTTCTGGAAGCATTCTTACGGTTTAGTCGTTAGCATTTAGCACAGCCAGACGTCACACCTAATCCGGGTTATTTAAATGTCATTATTACACTCAGATGATCCAAGGGGTTTGTTGTGTTTTCTATGTGACACATATTCATACCAAAGACCAACACAGACTCCACAGTGTGACCTCAGAGGAGCAGAGCATCCACACATGAGGTAGCTGTTGTATTCTATGGTTTTCTGTTTCAAAAGAATATGATCCAACCCGACCCAGGTCAACCCAACTGTACGGCCAAATCTAACTCCAGATTCTGAACTACCAACCAGGTAGTTAGCCCCGGGTCCTGGACCTCAAGGGCCTCAGAAGGCCCTGGTTTACTGTTTGTCAGTTGATAAAATGCACCATTTAAGCACAACATCTCCTGACATACTACGGGCCTCGAGATCTTGTGTAAAAAAAAATAAATAAATAAATTGTGACTATGAAGACTCTGTCATCCAGGTCCTGGTTTATCTGGAACTGCAGAGTCAAAGGCAACTGGACAGCAAACTATAATAAAGATGTCATGTGTGTTCTACCATGTGTAGTACTGTAGTACTACTGTACAGACTGTAGTACTGTACAGCAAACAGAGTGACTCACTTCTACTCCATTAATATATTGATCCTTCCATGACCTGGTTGACCTCTTGTCTGATGCCGTTTCACTGTAGCTGCTGGTTGACTGGATGGTACAAAGCTTGACCAGGCTGATTCTAAACTTTGGCTAAACAGAGATTACATTGGAAAATGATCCAACCTGAGATATAGAGAAACCAAACAGCCTGGACCCAGGACTGTATAGTACAGAGCCCATACTTGAGACCAGATAACTGAGTCCTGCCAAATGTCAGCTGGCTAACCCAGTAGATTTGGTCCCAGAAGAGATAATAATGCTGATCTCCAGTCAGTTAGGGGATAAATCCTGACGTAAGAAATAAGAAATAAGAAAAGAATCTGTCCAGATGATGTCAGCTCTTTCCACCTGCAGCTGCTCCCAGGTGGTCCGGGCAGCATCACGGTGAGGAGGACTGAGAGCTGCTCCATCAGTTAGCGTCCCTACAGGAAGTTGTTGGAGTTTTTGCCTCCGTCGACCTTGAACTCATAGGCTTCATCAGAGGAACCCAGGATGTTGTTGGAGGAGGGAGGCTGAGGAGAGGCAGACTCACCCTGAGGGAGGAAATACATCTTAAATCTGAACACATTAGACTATGCCTTTCTTCTTTAAATATATATATATATATATATATATATATTCTTTAAATATATATATATATATATATATATATATATATATATATATATATATATATATATATATATATATATATATATATATATATATATATATATATATATATATATATATATATATATATATATATATATATATATATATATATATATATATATATATATATATATATATATATATATATATATATATATATATATATATATATATATATATATATATATATATATATATATATATATATATATATATATATATATATATATATATATATATATATATATATATACATATATATATATATATATATATATATATATATATATATATATATATATATATATATATATATATATATATATATATATATATATATATATATATATATATATATATATACATATATATACATATATATACACATATATATATGTATATATATGTATATATTGACTGTAATGTAATGTATGTAATGTAATGTATGTGTGTATATGTATGTATATGTGTGGGCGGCTGTGGCACATGAGGTAGAGCGCTTGTCCCGTAACCACAAGGTTGGTGGTTCAAGCCCCTCTACCGGCAACATGCCGAGGTGTCCTTGAGCGAGACACCTAACCCCAAGTTGCTCCCCGGGCGCTTCATTGCAGCCCACTGCTCCTCCGGGATGGGTTAAATGCAGAGAAATAATTTCCCCATTGTGGGACTAATAAAGGATTGATTATTATATATATATATATATATATATATACACATATGGATTTCTTCTAGTACCTAACCCTAACACCCTAGCCCTCTAACCCTAATATTAAACCGCCTAACCCTAACCCCCTAACCCTTCTATTTAATCCACAGACACAGTTGTGAACAGGGTATTTGTTACTATTGACTCAGCTTTTTAAGATAGTTTTGGCATTAAAATGCGATTTTATTTCATTCACTTCCAGCGAGACGTGCATTTTGTTTTCATAATCTTTATTCAGTGTTCGCTATGATTTTTAGTTTGTGAGTTATCATTAAAATATCTGTTGTTGCTGTAGCTGAACCCTCATAGCTTTCATGTTGTTTGGATCATGTGCCTTTAAAGGGACATGTATGCTTATAAGGGCTGTGTGTGGTTATACATCTGTTGTGTTTATGGAGGCCAACTGTTCAGCGGTCAGTCATCGGAAAACCGGCTGGTTCTGATGATTGGAAGCCAATCTATGGGTACATTGCTGATATGATAATTATCATTAAAGGGAAGCTCTTTTCCGGAAGCAAAATCCCACAGATGCATCAAATATGATAAGAGGACCTGGTTTACGGCGCAGTACAATGGCTTCAGCTCCAATAATCACTGCTCCCCCCGGTGGAGAGATACGGCATTACAACTACGTTCTACACAGGGGCGTTACTGTCAGCCCTTCTCTTTTCAGCCGTGTGTGTGTGTGTGTGTGTGTGTGTGTGTGTGTGTGTGTGTACCTGTTGTGTGGCGGTCAGCAGCGGGTCGGCAGGTGAGAAAACCGTTCCCTCCATCTTAACAGGTTCACTGGAGGCTACAGGTGGTGCAGAGCTGTACATGACTGGAGCTGGAGCATAGCCCTATGCAGTAGGGGCAGACAGACACACACACACACACACACACACACACACACACACACACACACACACACACACACACACACACACACACACACACACACACAGGGTCTGAATACTTATGACCATGTGATATTTCAGTTTTTCTTTTTGAATAAATTTGCAAAAATTTCTACATTTCTGTTTTTTTCTGTCAAGATGGGTTGCTGAGTGTACATTAATGCGAAAAAAATTCGATTTTAGCAAATGGCTGCAATGAAACAAAGAGTGAAAAATTTAAAGGGGTCTGAATACTTTCCGTACCCACTGTAACTCCTCCCCTTTGGACAGGTACTGACTGGTTACCTGCTGAACAACTCGATGTGGTTTTGATCAACAGCAAACTGTTTTTGTCTGTGACTGAACAGATTGATGTTGATCCCAGACCCTTTTTCAAGCAGCAACATCAGTTGGTGATAACGAGTCATTGTAACACAAAGCTGCATTCACTGCCTGCGGGGTATTCCAAATTCATAACTCTAAAGGGAACAGACTGAGCGTTGTCTCTTTGTTTCAGACTCCTCAGGGGAACACATGGCTCAGTGTCCTGTAGTGTGTTGAACTCAAAAAGCTCACAGGACTTTCTAACCTGAATACTTTTTTTTCCTTAAAGGAGCAATGAAAACATGGGACACACTTTGGTCCAAATTACACATGGTGAATATCTGCTGCTCAATCTGAAACCCACCAGTGTGCAGCCACACTACGCTGTACATAATCATCACACTGATTATGTGCATCAGAGACATTAGGCCTGTAAGAGCTGACGTACATTATTGATGCAGCACTGATGACTCAGCTGGAAATGACAGATTCAATGTGTAGAACATTATAATCACTTTCATCTGTCCATTTTAGGATATGTTTCAGATAGTTGAGGTTTGAGTCTAGAACCAGGTGGAATACTGAAACGAGGAGTCCGTTAAAGAGGCCGGTCATACCATTGGAGCTCCAGGTCCGGGGGGGTACTGGCCCGGTGGTGGACCGTTCCATTGTGGAGGCTGAGCAGGGGGGTTCATAGGTTGACCAGCAGGAGGGTAGGACGGGTTCTGGGGTGGGTAGGACGGGTTCTGGGGAGGGTAGGACGGGTTCTGGGGTGGGTAGGACGGGTTCTGGGGAGGGTAACCCGGGTTATAACCCTGCAGACAGAGAGAATCAGGAATTAGAATCTGAAACAGTGAGGGAAAGGGCAGGAGAACAGGAAACGTGGAGAGTCAGGGAAAAGACAAAACAATCCTCCCTTCTCTCCCTCCATCTTTATGTATTAATCTCCTATTTATGCACATTACTGATTTTGCTTCTTCCCCGGAGTTCTTGTGCTTTCTTACCTCGCAGGTTCCCAGGAATCAGGGTTATATTTGGACTGTCATCGTGCCACCGACTGAGGCCCTGCTGACACCCACTACTACTACCACTATCATTATTAGTCACATTACTATTATTATTGCCTGTACTATTACGCTTATTGACTTGCTTGTACCCTGGAGTCTTTGTGCTTTCTCGCTTCGCAGGCTTCTATAAATCGTGGCTGTACCTGGACCGTGGTCGTGCATCCTGCTACGGCCCTGCTGACACCGACTGCTACCACCATTATTATTATTACTAGTCACATTACTATTACTATTACCTGTACCATTAAGCATTTTAGCTTTACTTCCACCCTGAAGCCCTTTTGCTTTCTCGTTCTGCAGGTTTCCATGAATCGTTGTGGTACCTGGACCGTAGTCGTGCCTCCTGCTGTGAGCCGACTGACACCCACTGCTACTTCAATTATTATTATTAGTCACATTACTATCCCTATTTTCATAACTATAATTCTACTGTAATAATTGCTGCTGTTATTATAAGTAGTCTTATTATATGAATCATTTATGTCATATACATTGAATGTGTTGTATCTCTGTTATGCTGTTCATTCTGTACACATGACATCTATTGCATTCTGTCCATCCTGGGAGAAGGATCCCTCCTCTGTCGCTCTCCCAGAGGTTTCTTCCTTTTTTCTCCCTGTTAAAGGGGTTTTTAGGGGAGTTTTTCCTGTGCCGATGTGAGGGAAGGACAGAGGATGTCGCATGTGCACAGATTGTAAAGCCCTCTGAGGCAAATTTGTAATTTGTGATTCTGGGCTATACAAAATAAACTGAATTGAATTGAATTGAATCCAAACAAACTCCAACTACACTGTTGTAGGAGAACTTCATGCTGGCTGATCAGGTGTGTTCATTGTTAAGGAAGCAGGCTGGTAGTGTGGTACTCACTGGGATCGCTGGGGGGGGGGGCCGTTCCACTGTCCTGGACCGGTGTTTGGGGGGGGTGGACTGCAGGACCCTAAATATTAATACACAAACACACAGAGACATGTACACAAGAAAAAAACACTTGTCTTAGATCAGTAAATCAGATATATACTCTGTGTGGTTGTGTACTAAATGTGTATTATGTACTGTGTTCTGTACCATGTTAGGGTCCGGCCCGTGGTAGTACACCTGAAACACAGAAAAACACACATGTTCTTTGATTTGGTAAATAAATATGAATAAATCAATAACAGATTGATCAGTAGAAACAAACACCACCCACATCCATCATGCAGAGGAATATGGAGTCAGTTACAGCCCATGTGGACTAATACGTTTGAATATAAAGACATGTTTAGGTTATAACACCCATGAACACATGAAGAGTGTGAGTGAATATATATTCTTACCGCTCCTGGTTGTCCAGGCGTGTTGTACGGAGGACAAGGTCCAACAGGACCACCGGGAGGAGGGTGGACCGCCTGAGGGTTAGCCTGGAGAGAGACAGAGGATGAGACCAATCAATGTTTAGGACTGATCATGTGTTGAATACTTTCTTTTAATGAATAAAAGTTTCGTCCTTTAAATGTTGGAAAAGATAAAAATCAAATAAATTGTAAAAAGATTACAAGTTCCAACTTGTAAAATAAAGAAAGTAGAAAATCCTCACATTTGTGAAGCTGGAATCATTTGTTGATTATGTCGACATTAGGAGAATATTATTGAAATCATAATGCATATTACAGATAGAGTCACGCTGTGACTTTGGTCAGTACCTGGAACGTTGCAGCAGTAGACGCTTTCTTCTTGAAGATCTTCTTCCGACAGCAGCAGCAGATCCCAGCAGGGACGCCGAGCAGGAGGAGCAGGGCCAGGAGAGGGTTTCCTTCAGAGGACTCATGGTGGTCTGCAGGAAAAAAGAGGAGACATCATAGATACAGGACATCATCTTTGTCCATGAGCTGACCTAAACAGGCCCTATTATGGTTATCCTCTTTTCCCTTTCCTTTAGTGTATTATATATTATTTTTTTTACATGTTAAAGGTCCGTAGAGTGTAAAACCTGAAGTCCAACCCTAAAAGGAGTTACCCCCCCCCCCTCAGAAGCTCCTGAAATGGCTCCATTGAATTATCTCCTTCCCTTCTGTAACTTTATGAGGTCACAATGTAACTTTATGAGGTCATAATGTAACTTTATGAGGTCACAATGTAACTTTATGAAGTCATAATGTAACTTTATGAGGTCACAATGTAACTTTATAAGGTCACAATGTAACTTTATGAGGTCATAATGTAACTTTATGAGGTCACAATGTAACTTTATGAGGTCATAATGTTACAGCAGTGACGTAAAACTCCTTCTGGATAGTTTGGCCCTCAAACAACAAAAGAGAGAGACGGAGCTGAAGCTCTGGAGGAAGAGTTTTTTTTTCACCATTTCCTGAAGAACCACTCTCCCCTCTCTGTGTGTGACGGAACATGTTCTGCCATTTTCCCACAATTCATTTTCTTTTATAATAAATGTGTCGATGAACACAACGCTCATCACTCCCTTCCAACAACATTCCAGATCCCATTTTAACTTTCTCTGTACCTTTACATTTCAAAAACTAAAGAACATGTCCCTCCCCCCGGTGACTCCATCAGAGGAGAGAAGGTGGAGGTTGTGGAGTCATTCACTGGACAGCAGTTACTCATTTGTCTTTTCTCTTCACACTTCAGCGACCTCCAGCAGGTTAGCGGGTAAACCTTCAGCTAACCTCATGTCAACATTCTCTTTACGGTTCCGTTACTTCTTCCTGTTTCTGTTAACACCGCTGAGCCTTCTGGTTCTACGTCAACACCAGCACCTCCGTACCCTCTGAACACCTGGTCCATAACGAGTTCTCTAGCTCCCGTTAGCCTAAAAACAGTTAGTTTATAGGGCAGAAATTAATACTCAAATAAATGACCTACCAACTTCACCCAGTATCTCCATCTGATTTAATCATCCAGTGAGGTTCTGTTGAATCAAGACATGGATCAACCCCTCTAATTCATCAGAGTCCAAAATGAAGGGAAGTAGACTGTGAGTCTAATACAACATATTCATTCCATTTGATAAGAAAGGTGGTGCTCTAAGGTGATTTAATGTCAATGAATCATATTATTTGATGTAATTATCAATAACTTGAGATAATGAATCATTCATATTAGCTAATAACCACACCTGCTCATACACATCCAACACAGTACCAATGACTGCTCCACTGTAGAAGCTGTGCACATGAGAAACACAAACTATCAACAACAACATGTTTAATTTGGTGTAAATTACAAGAAGCTGCAGGTTTTGAGAACTTTTGTTGACATGTTGTTTTTTTAATGCCGTGTGCTTTTGTGCTTCATGATATTAATATTTATCCATATGAGCATCAGTTGTAAGTGAATATGGAAGAGAGTAGAAACAGGTTGAGCTCTAGCTACATTTGAGGTTCCACACAGGTCCTACTAATGTTCACAACAAAAGCTTTGTTAAGCACTGAATGGATTTTGTCCAATGAAACGCTGCATGGCTCTTCAGTTGAAATAGATACAAGAAATGTTGAGAATGTATTTACTGCATAATCCAGTTAAAAAAAGTAGCAGGAATAACTGCAGCAGACCAGACTTCATTCTAAAATATGACCACATATACTTATCAAATATATATATAACGGTACCCTCTGCTCATTAAAGCCCAGTTAGAGTATATATATATATACAGTATGTGGTGACCCACCCGTCAGGTCCATCCGGGTAACAGACACCAGCCGGTCGCTCCGGTCTCTGAGGGTGTAAAGTCCCTCATCACTGTGGTTCACATTCCTGATCTCGATTTTCATGGTGTGGGTCTGAACCCGGTCCCAATAATCCGGCAGGTTCTGGGACAACCGAGCCCCATCATGCACCTGAGGGAGACAAACTCCTGTCAGAGGAAGGAAGGAAGGAAGGAAGGAAGGAATGTGTGATGCAGCTAGAGAAGGATCCAAATGTGCAAGTTAAGGTGTGTGTGTGTGTGTGTGTGTGTGTATATTCATATTTCCGATTAGTATTTGTGAATTTCATTTATCATTTAATGTTCCCGTGGAGTATGTGTGTTATTTGTATTAATGGAATGAAGTTCCACCTCTACAGCCCCGTGTCTCCTCAGTGTTGTGTTGCTGAGGCCCTATTTAGTCGTTTCCTTTGAAAATGGAACCGTTTCATGTTGTTCACTTTAATGCATATTGTTCATGCTTATACAACGTTATACGTTTTCATTAAACCTTTTAGGAGCCATTTGTATTTCTGCAGACTGCTCTTTGTCATGTAACCAAATTGCTGCAGAGAATTATTTAGAATCCTTTAACTTGTGTAGATGTTTAGGAGCAGGTGTGCAGAGAGAGATATTATTTGTTACATATTAATATTATATATTGTCTTCTGCAGGTTTGTGTGTTCCTTTGTATAATGTTAGAACGTGTGCCTTCTCTGCACCTGTTTGCTCTGGACACCAGGTGTCGCTGTTCTTCCTCTTGTATATCACGTTTCATGGTTTTGAAAAGAATAGTTGTTATAATTTAGCTCAGATGTTTCCCTGTCAGTTTCCATAGCTCTCCTCTAGTAACATACAAACCATAATGTGAAATACCGACCTGAGAGCATTCAGTAGTATCTGCATTTAAAGAAAACAATGAAGTCTCCACTACACGCTGTTGTTTGGTGTTAATGAGGGAGCAGAAGGCCATTCGTGTGTTCTATATCGTCTTCTGCAGAGAAAATGAATGCTGGAAAGCTCTCTTTTGATTGGTCCCTTTCCATGCCCTATCCGCATTTGTCACACACACACACACACACACACACATACATACATACATATATATATATACAGTGGGTACGGAAAGTATTCAGACCCCTTTAAATTTTTCACTCTTTGTTTCATTTTTTTTCGCATTAATGTACACTCAGCAACCCATCTTGACAGAAAAAAACAGAAATGTAGAAATTTTTGCAAATTTATTAAAAAAGAAAAACTGAAATATCACATGGTCATAAGTATTCAGACCCTTTGCTCAGTATTGAGTAGAAGCACCCTTTTGAGCTAGTACAGCCATGAGTCTTCTTGGGAATGATGCAACAAGTTTCTCACACCTGGATTTGGGGGGCAGATCCTCTCCAGTTCTGTCAGGTTGGATGGTGAACGTTGGTGGACAGCCATTTTCAGGTCTCTCCAGAGATGCTCAATTGGGTTTAGGTCAGGGCTCTGGCTGGGCCAGTCAAGAATGGTCACAGACTTGTTCCGAAGCCACTCCTTTGTTATTTTAGCTGTGTGCTTCGGGTCATTGTCTTGTTGGAAGGTGAACCTTCGGCCCAGTCTGAGGTCCTGAGCACTCTGGAGGAGGTTTTCTTCCAGGATATCTCTGTACTTGGCCGCATTCATCTTTCCTTCAATTGCAACCAGTCGTCCTGTCCCTGCAGCTGAAAAACACCCCCATAGCATGATGCTGCCACCACCATGTTTCACTGTTGGGATTGTATTGGGCAGGTGATGAGCAGTGCCTGGTTTTCTCCACACATACCGCTTAGAATTAACGCCAAAAAGTTCAATCTTGGTCTCATCAGACCAGAGAATCTTATTTCTCATAGTTTGGGAGTCCTCCATGTGTTTTTTGGCAAACTCTATGCGGGCTTTCATATGTCTTGCACTGAGGAGAGGCTTCCGTCGGGCCACTCTGCCATAAAGCCCCGACTGGTGGAGGGCTGCAGTGATAGTTGACTTTGTGGAACTTTCTCCCATCTCCCTACTGCATCTCTGGAGCTCAGCCACAGTGATCTTTGGGTTCTTCTTTACCTCTCTCACCAAGGCTCTTCTCCCACGATTGCTCAGTTTGGCTGGACGGCCAGGTCTAGGAAGAGTTCTGGTCATCCCATACTTCTTCCATTTAAGGATTATGGAGGCCACTGTGCTCTTAGGAACCTTGAGTGCTGCAGAAATTCTTTTGTAACCTTGGCCAGATCTGTGCCTTGCCACAATTCTGTCTCTGAGCTCCTTGGGCAGTTCCTTCGACCTCATGATTCTCATTTGTTCTGACATGCACTGTGAGCTGTAAGGTCTTATATAGACAGGTGTGTGCCTTTCCTAATCAAGTCCAATCAGTTTAATTAAACACAGCTGGACTCCAATGAAGGAGTAGAACCATCTCAAGGAGGATCAGAAGAAATGGACAGCATGTGAGTTAAATATGAGTGTCACAGCAAAGGGTCTGAATACTTATGACCATGTGATATTTCAGTTTTTCTTTTTTAATAAATTTGCAAAAATTTCTACATCTCTGTTTTTTTCTGTCAAGATGGGTTGCTGAGTGTACATTAATGCGAAAAAAAATGAACTTTTTCGATTTTAGCAAATGGCTGCAATGAAACAAAGAGTGAAAAATTTAAAGGGGTCTGAATACTTTCCGTACCCACTGTATATGCTAACATGTAGGCAGGCAGGCAAGCTAAGGGGGATGTTCCCACTTAGCTTTTTGTATATTTGTTACGAATATACAAATATGAGAACGATAAGATTCATAATGTTTGAGTACACATAAGTACTGAGAGATGAAAACAGGGTAACAAGGAATCCCACAGCACTGAATCCCTCCACTGCCCTGCTCCTTTCCTTCCATCCATCCATCCTCTATCCTTCTCTCTCACCAGGGTAACGTTGGTGGCCTCCCCAGAGAAGGAGAGGGCGGCGTCGCTCAGGTCGATGCCCTCCAGCTGGATGTAAAGACTCTCTCCTGCTACACACTTCACATTGAGGAACCTGGCTGCAGTAGAGAAGAACAAAGGAACAGATATGGAGTTATATTTTTAATAAACGGTCACCAAGCTTATGGACTAACTTGATAATCACTTGCTACACGGCTAAGGAGCTGTGATCGTTAATAAAGTTCCTTTACAGAATTTCTTTGAAGAAAAAACTTTTAAAAGCTTTGCAGCACATTTGCATTTATTCATATAAAGCCAGATCATAACAGAGGTTATATCAGGGCACAAAAACATCTGCTGGTATCAAACAGGTTTTTAGTTTTATTATTTTGTAACTTTCTTTTAAAGGTACAATAGATGTGAATGAAATGCCCTTTGGGTGCTCATTCCACTAAACATAATGTCTGAGATGTATATTTAAAAATGACAGGTGACGTTAAAAACATTGTGGTTTTATTCATATTTGGACCATCAACCTGACAGTTTGATAGACTGTGCTTTAATTGTTTTCTGCTGATAGGACCGTCCATGTATCATCGTTAGAGGATTTAAGTGTTATGTGCTTTATGTTCATTCAGCTTTGAGACACAGAGGAGCAGTAGATCATCTCCTTCATTTCCTTATGATGATATGATGACAGAACGTTGATGTGAGATGGTGAAATAATCAGGTGGCTGTTCTAATTAAGAGAGTTTTGATTGAAGATAATTAAATATAACATATCAGAGCTCTGTCAAACTTCTTAAACACGAAATGGAAGCAATCATTGTTAAAGAAGAAATAACTTTCTGACTCTTACAGATGAAAAGTTGACTACAATAACACTTAAATACAACCTTCAGATCAAACATCAGATCAACGTGTAACATATAATAACAGATCATTTCATGGACCACTCTCCTACATGTGCTACTGTTTTACTGCATTAAACATCGACCATCATCCTCTCATCGATGGCTGGTGTTTAGAAAAGGAATCTTACGCTCACGTTAAAGCTGTATTCACAAAGAAACAAAGGTTATAACAACCAGCAGTACACAACGCTCAGCTAACTCACGTGTGACGGCGACTTTGACCGAAGAGATTTCTTTGTTCCAGTAGTCTCTCTGGACGTACGTCCCCTGGTCCTCATAGGTCACCTGACAGAAAACACACATGAAAACCCTGTGAATACAGAATATCTGCTCACACAGAAGCAGGTGGTGTTTTTAGTGTTCTCCATCCACGAGGATCCATTTTGTGGTTCTCCTTTTATTCTTCTTCTTCTTCTTATTGTTGCCTATTGTGAAACGTTAATGAGTCACCCTTGGCACACTAATGAGTAACTACTTCCTGTTACGCAGAGGAGGACTGGTGGGTAGGAAGAGAGTTTAGAGACTTTGAACATAAAAGGACTATAGTTACCTTGTCAATGTACCAGCGCCGGTCGCTGCCGGTACCCGACACCCTGCCTTTGGTAATCCTGGAGCACAGAAACACAGCCACATGGAAGTCAACATCAACAACAGTGGATCACCTGACTGCTCTCCTCCATGACCATCATGTCCTCAACCACAACACGGGCTGTCCCTGAATGTGTCTGACCTGTGATGGCCCTTCTCCCAGTACGAGAAGGTCTTTCTGTGATCAGCAGCTGGAATGAACTCCAGCTTCTCGGCACTCTTCGGCAGGTAGATCTTCAGCTGCCGACCGTGGGTCAGACGCTCGTAGAGGTCTTGGACAGCGTAGGACTCTGGAACAACAGCAGGAGGAGAAAGAAAAGAGGCGGTGTACATGCTGATAACATCATCATGAAAATAAGCAATCCGTCACATCTCATATACATGAAATAAATGTAAAACAAACTACTAATCAGAGATGTTAGACTGAGATCCCACATCTCAAAGACAGCAGGTGAAATGAGCTGATACTCACCCAAAGTGAGAGCAGAGGTCAGCAGGAACACAACACTCCACATCATCTACGGACGAGACACACAAGAGATCACATTCAAGATCATCACTAGTAGACTAAACCCAAAAAGGTATCACTAGAGACAGAGTCCCTGATCTGTGCTCCTGAGGTTCAGGGTCCTTCTCTGTGGGTTCATCAACAGTCTCATTATTTGATTCAGCATTAAAGAACAACACTAAGAGTCTACAACCATGATCTGACACAGTATGCTATGAGCTAAATGCTAACAGCAGCACGCTAACATGCTGATTTTTAGCACCTATAAAATTGTAGATGTTTACGTCGTAGTTTAGCCTGTTAGCATTCTAACATTTGAGATTTAAGTCCGGATTGGTCCAGTGGCTAACTTACTGACATCATTGCTATCCACATAGCATGTCACTAGCATGTCACTAGCATGTCGCTAGCATGGTGTTAGCACGGCTAAAATATACTAACTAGTGGCCTGTATATTTGAAAGCTACTGAGGCGTGAACATGTTTGTAGCAGCAGTCAGCTGGACTTCATATCAGTTAAACAGTTCTCTCATCGACCAACCAATGGGGAAACTCCACCTCGGCCAACCAATGGGGAAACTCCACCTCGACCAACCAATGGTTGGAAACTCCACCTCGACCAACCAATGGGGTAACTCCGCCTCGACCAACCAATGGGGTAACTCCACCTCGACCAACCAATGGGGTAACTCCGCCTCGACCAACCAATGGGGTAACTCCGCCTCGACCAACCAATGGGGAAACTCCACCTCGACCAACCAATGGGGAAACTCCACCTCGGCCAACCAATGGGGAAACTCCACCCTCGACCAACCAATGGGGTAACTCCACCTCGACCAACCAATGGTTGGAAACTCCACCTCGACCAACCAATGGGGTAACTCCACCTCGACCAACAAATGGGGTAACTCCGCCTCGACCAACCAATGGGGTAACTCCGCCTCGACCAACCAATGGGGTAACTCCGCCAACCGACCAACCAATGGGGTAACTCCGCCTCGACCAACCAATGGGGTAACTCCGCCTCGACCAACCAATGGGGAAACTCGACCAACCAATGGGGAAACTCCACCTCGACCAACCAATGGGGAAACTCGACCAACCAATGGTTGGAAACTCCGCCTCGACCAACCAATGGGGAAACTCCACCTCGACCAACCAATGGTTGGAAACTCCACCTCGACCAACCAATGGTTGGAAACTCCACCTCGACCAACCAATGGGGTAACTCTGCCTCGACCAACCAATGGGGTAACTCCACCTCGACCAACCAATGGGGTAACTCCGCCTCGACCAACCAATGGGGTAACTCCGCCTCGACCAACCAATGGGGAAACTCCACCTCGACCAACCAATGGGGAAACTCCACCTCGACCAACCAATGGGGTAACTCCACCTCGACCAACCAATGGGGAAACTCCACCTCGACCAACCAATAGGGTAACTCCACCTCGACCAACCAATGGGGTAACTCCACCTCGACCAACCAATAGGGTAACTCCACCTCGACCAACCAATGGGGAAACTCCACCTCGACCAACCAATAGGGTAACTCCACCTCGACCAACCAATGGGGAAACTCCACCTCGACCAACCAATAGGGTAACTCCACCTCGACCAACCAATGGGGTAACTCCACCTCGACCAACCAATGGGGAAACTCCACCTCGACCAACCAATGGGGAAACTCCACCTCGACCAACCAATGGGGTAACTCCAGAAACATTAGTATCACATGCAGCAAATCTCTGCTTTGATCGTAGGGTAAGAGATTTATGCATTTCAGTCTCCAGAAGTATCTACAGGGATTTGGACAGTTTATTTGTTAACATAAAAAACATAAAATGTAAACGCCCTCCTCAAAGCTACCAGACTCCATTGACAGAAACTTGCCGATCATTGAAACACGCTTCATTTAAACTTTTTAAAAAAAAGATTTGGAAAGAGAGACTGAATAAGAAACATAGAAAAAAGAGGCACTGTTTACTAACTCGGCCACACTGTTAGCATTGTAGCTTAGCATCACCCTCGTGGTACACATTATGGGCCCAGTATGTAAGTATGCTGTTGGATGTGTCTCTAATATTATCTGGTGTCGTGAACATTAAGCCTCAAGGGTCTGCCCACATACATATTTAATGTATACAGTATGTATACACATTATCAGAGTATGCTATGTTTGAACTTTGATTACAATAAATCCATGTAGCTCACAGTTATTCACAGACATCACTCAAACTGATACTTTGGCAGCTGATTGCAAATTGAACTTTACATTTCATTTTTTCTAAAGGTTTTATAGTTTTTTCTAGGATCTCTCTGAGGAAGTTTTGCAGCTGTGTGACGCTCCTCCGTTACCTATGTGCATTGTGGGAAAACAGTGTCCAAACACTGCTGATTCAAAAAAGAGAAGGTTTTCTTTTTCCTGCATGAACATATTGTCAAATATAATATGTTATATACTTGCTGTGGATCAGTGTTAAGTCTGAAATGTGGATAATTATTAGTTATCATGGACACATGATTTACATAGATGTGTTTTCAGATGTAAATATAAGTCCTTCCTTTTTCTCCTGATAACGCAGTGAAAGCTTATCTCTAAATGACATTTAAATCACCTTTACTCCGACAGGTCTAAAATAAACCTCTGTGTTCAAACATCCACACGCGACTCTCAGAGAGGTGATAAGAGAACCTTCTTACTACATAACATTCAGTCTTTCTGCAGGATGACTTAGTTTCCTTCACAGTGGATCACTAACAGTCACAGCAATGTTTATTTACATTTATAGTACGATGCTTTGTTCTTTTTATTGTTGATTTTGACTGTTACTCGATCAAATGGCGTCATTATCAGTGAGTTCTTTAATGAGCTATCTGACATTAGAAAGAGGACTTCTCATTGGTCCAGTGAGGTGTGTGCGCTCACTCTGCAGCTGTCTGCTGCTCAGCTGTCTGCTGCTCAGCTGTCTGTCTTTCTATTCTGAGCAGTGCTGGATCCTAATTTAGCAAAACTGCAACAATAATGATTCTTAAATTCCGCTGCTCTGTAGAGAACAGTTTCATCTGATTTAGATTAAGGACACATGTTAGCCTGGAATGAAAGAAAACACTATGAACAGATGGGATGGACAATAGGCTGGAAGAAATGGTGATCACAATTACAATGGTATTAATAATAAAATAACAATAAAACCCAACTCACAGCACATACAACCTAATGTCCTTAAGGGGGGCTATGATGTCATCATTCAGTTCTGGTGGCAAAAGACAAGACTGTTTTAAAGAGTCAATACATTCAATGTTTAATTGATCCATTTCATATTTAAACCTCAATAGATGTTTAATGACTCCATGGTCATGCATGCAGTATTATAATGAATGTCAGTGGAGTGGTGAATAGTCATTTGAACATATTGTTCTGTATTATTGATGGGTGGAGTTCTAGCAGTGGTCAGCTGTAGTGAGATATGATGTCTGGGAGTAGCTCTCCATCACTTCTGTCCACAGACAGTTCTACGGTTCAATGCTCAAACCAATAAATATAATTCAATTTAAAGTTTGTGCAGTTCTGCCTAAATTAAGTCCCTCGTACGACTTTTCCGACAGTACCTGAAGGCCTCACAGGCGCAGCCCCGAGCGGAGGCGCGCGCTGGCCCCTCCCTGAGAGGCCCGGTGACGTCAGAGGAACAAATCACAGCTCTTACTGCTGTTCATTCATAAAGCTGCTTCCACTGGTGTACTACAGACACACAGACCTACAGACCTACAGACATACACCTACAGACATACAGACCTACAGACACACAGACCTACAGACATACACCTACAGACATACAGACCTACAGACCTACAGACATACACCTACAGACATACAGACCTACAGACATACAGACATACAGACACACAGACCTACAGACCTACAGACACCTACAGACCTACAGACATACAGACACCTACAGACACACAGACCTACAGACATACAGACATACAGACACACAGACATACAGACCTACAGACACACAGACCTACAGACATACAGACCTACAGACATACAGACATACAGACATACACACATACAGACCTACAGACTACAGACCTACAGACATACAGACCTACAGACCTACAGACACACAGACCTACAGACCTACAGACCTACAGACCTACAGACATACAGACCTACAGACACACAGACCTACAGACATACAGACCTACAGACATACAGACCTACAGACCTACACACCACAGACCTACAGACCCACACCTACAGACCCACACCTACAGACATACCTACAGACCCACACCTACAGACCTACAGACCTACAGACATACAGACCTACAGACCCAGACCTACAGACCCACACCTACAGACCCACACCTACAGACATACAGACCCACACCTACAGACCTACAGACCTACAGACCCACACCTACAGACCCACACCTACAGACATACAGACCTACAGACCCACACCTACAGACCCACACCTACAGACCTACAGACCTACAGACCCACACCTACAGACCCACACCTACAGACCTACAGACATACAGACCTACAGACCCACACCTACAGACATACAGACCTACAGACCCACACCTACAGACATACAGACCTACAGACATACAGGCCTACAGACCCACACCTACAGACATACAGACCTACAGACCCACACCTACAGACCTACAGACCTACAGACATACAGACCTACAGACCATACAGACATACAGACCTACAGACCTACAGGCATACAGACATACAGACCCACACCTACAGACATACAGACCTACAGACATACAGACCCACACCTACAGACCTACAGACATACAGACCTACAGACATACAGACCTACAGACCTACACACCTACAGACATACAGACCCACACCTACAGACATACAGACCTACAGACCTACAGACCTACAGACCTACAGACCTACAGACATACAGACCTACAGACATACAGACATACAGACCTACAGACCTACAGACCTACAGACCTACAGACCACACACCTACAGACCATACAGACCTACAGACCTACAGACCTACAGACCTACAGACCTACAGACATACAGACCTACAGACCTACAGACCTACACAGCCCAAAGGGGTGTCCGCTGCCCAGAGAAAAAGAAACAGCCAGAATGTTGGGGTCACCTCCCTGAATTATCCAAAGGGAAGAGTCCTCCCACGAGCGACGGAGAGGACTCTGTGTCTCCAGAGGAACGGAGCAGCATTGTTCCAGAGACAAACAGGATCACAACACGTTCACTGTGAATGTTTAAAGAACGTATACATATACATATATATGATATATATGATATATGATATCTGATATCTGATATATGATATCTACACTATAGTGATCATCCAGGAGGAACGCCCGTTGTCCTCTCTGCTGAACAGTCACATATGTATGTCTCAGTCACGAGCACGTTAATGGACAAAACGTAGAATCACTGCGTGCAAAGCCGCACCCTCACATTTAATAACTGCAGATTAAACATTAAACATTAAACACGTCCACTTACCTTCAGTCTGTCTGTGTGTCTGTCTGTGTGTCTGTCTGTCCGTCTGTCTGTCTGTCTGTCTGTCGTCTGTCTGCAGCTTCCACACCCAACCGGACCGGATAGACCGATGTGGAGATGTGGAGATGGGAGGATGTGGGTGGAGATGTGGAGATGGGAGGATGGGCGCAGAGACGTGCTGCCTTCAGGGTCGCTCGGAAATATCACCAATGTGCTGGAAGGAAAGTCACACCGGGAAACATAAAGACCTGTAGCAGTGTGTTCAGCATTAGTATTATATTATATTATGTATTAATCCCCTATTTATGCACATTACTGATTTTGCTTCTTCCCCGGAGTTCTTGTGCTTTCTTACCTCGCAGGTTCCCAGGAATCGGGGTTATATCTGGACTGTCATCGTGCCACCTGCTGAGGCCCTGCTGACACCCACTACTACTACCACTATCATTATTAGTCACATTACTATTATTATTGCCTGTACTATTACGCTTATTGACTTGCTTGTACCCTGGAGTCTTTGTGCTTTCTCGCTTCGCAGGCTTCTATAAATCGTGGCTGTACCTGGACCGTGGTCGTGCATCCTGCTACGGCCCTGCTGACACCGACTGCTACCACCATTATTATTACTAGTCACATTACTATTACTATTACCTGTACCATTAAGCATTTTAGCTTTACTTCCACCCTGAAGCCCTTTTGCTTTCTCGCTCTGCAGGTTTCCATGAATCGTTGTGGTACCTGGACCGTAGTCGTGCCTCCTGCTGTGAGCCGACTGACACCCACTGCTACTTCAATTATTATTATTAATCACATTACTATCCCTATTTTCATAACTATAATTCTACTGTAATAATTGCTGCTGTTATTATAAGTAGTCTTATTATATGAATCATTTATGTCATATACATTGAATGTGTTGTATCTCTGTTATGCTGCTCATTCTGTACACATGACATCTATTGCATTCTGTCCATCCTGGAGAAGGATCCCTCCTCTGTCGTTCTCCCAGAGGTTTCTTCCTTTTTTCTCCCTGTTAAAGGGGTTTTTAGGGGAGTTTTTCCTGTGCCGATGTGAGGGAAGGACAGAGGATGTGAGGGAAGGACAGAGGATGTGAGGGGAAGGACAGAGGATGTGAGGGAAGGAGAGGATGTGAGGGGAAGGACAGAGGATGTGAGGGTCTAAGGACAGAGGATGTGAGGGAAGGACAGAGGATGTCGCATGTGCACAGATTGTAAAGCCCTCTGAGGCAAATTTGTAATTTGTGATTCTGGGCTATACAAAATAAACTGAATTGAAAAATAAACTGAATTATATGTACATTACTGTTAAACTCACAGAAAGCTAATACATAAAAGAAACAGGTGACTGGAAGTTCTAATAACAAAACAAACACAAAGACAGCAAGGAGCACTGCTTGGGATTGTTGATTTCATATGTAAATATCGTTGTATGTATTAATAAACTACATGATATAAATATAGAAGGTATTTACTATGTTTGTATTGTTTAATTGCTGATTTCCATATATTAATATTGTTGTATTTTATAATAAATTAAGTTAAATAAATATAGAAGGTATTTATCGTGTTTTTATTGTTTAATTGCTGATTTTCATATATTAATATTATTATATTTTATATTAAATTAAATAGATATTGAAGGTATTTACGTGTTTTAATTGTTTAATTGATGATTTCCATATATTAATATTGTTGTATTTTATAATAAATTAAATAGATATTGCAGGTATTTACGTGTTTTAATTGTTTAATTGATGATTTCCATATATTAATATTGTTGTATTTTATGATAAATTAAATTAAATAGATATTGAAGGTATTTACCCTGTTTTTATTGCTTAACTGCATATATAGTTCATATAAGACAACATTAAAACCAGAATTTACCAAAACAGGAACATTTTGGTAAATGTACTATTCTGAATGTGCAATTAGGCCAATTATGAAGGTAATAATATATACATTTCTTTCAATGCAAATGTGAGACAAGGTATTTCTTACTCCCTTCCATCATGTTTCACCCCATTTCACACACACACACACACACACACACACACACACACACACACACACACACACATGCACACACACACACACACACACACACACACACACACACACACACACACACACACACACACACACACACACACACCTCGTTCATTGTGCTCATCTCTTGTTCATTTTTGTAAATTTCTGTTTCTGAACACTATAAATAAATATGAATAAAGTTTACTTTCAATACAAATCCTTATGACTCATTTGGCTTGATTTTAAGTGACCCTGAACAGAAAAGGCATCTCATCTCTATTTATCTACATCACCCCATGAAAAAAAGAAAGTTTAGAAATGTACTAAAACAATAAAAAAAAATACACGTTATGGAAGACTAATGCAATTTATATCTAGGTTTTTCCAATGTACCTAAAAAATAGTTTGAACATGTATTTTTCATGAAAACGAATGAGTTATCCTTATGGACCTATGATCTGTGAGGGGTGAATAACAGCATTTATTAGGACTTTTTGGCTTCTGACAACTTTTGGATGATTAAACATGCACCGGGTCACATTGACCTGGGAACATTATTGCTGTTCCTGACAAATAAAACCTAACAGGAGGGTTAAATGTCTTTTCAACCGGATAAATGCGCACTGGGCGCGGTAGGCTAGCACACAGCTAGCACACAGCTAGCATCTGAGGTTGAAGTGTATCAGAAAACCACTGCTGTTGTGAAAAGTATTGTTGTTGTTATAGACCCAAACGTTCAAGAGGTTTACAAACCAACTCTTTCACAAATAGCCTTCTACATCAGGGGTCTTTGTTTTTCAGGCCAAGGACCCCCAAACTAATAGAGAGATGGAGCAGAGACCCCCTACTTTATATATTGTATAAAATTGTATTTTATATTAAGCTGGGCCGAGTGCCATGTATAAACATACCTTGTTATTGTGCATTCAATACTAAGCTATTCAAATAATACACAGGTTCATATATTCACGTTTTTATTTGAAGCATGTGGAGGTACAGTGAGTAGGGAGGCCGTGCATGAACACACCTGGTCACTGATACCAATGCCGATATCAACATTGTCTGTCAATTGCATGATAATCATTCATACAAGCTATTCAAATAATACACAGGTTCATATATTCAAATTGAGGTTTTTATTTTAAACATAAATGTGGAAACGAAAATGAGTGATGGCCTATTAGTGCCACTGCCATTTATGAACATACCTGGTATCTTGCATCCTGAACTATTAAAATAATGGACAGATTCATGTTGTTTTTTTTAATATACATGTAGGGGGACAGTTTTTTTAGCCAGGGATATCTTGCAAAAATGATTGCACAAGGATTCGTGGGTGAAGTACATGTCGTTGTTTTTTCGGTATCTTCTTTTCTAATAACATTGCAGCGTCCTCGTGTCTGGGCTCTTAGTCAGCTCGGGACTGAAGAGGCTCTCGGCCAATCACGGGGAACCTGACAGAGCCAGCATGTAACATGCGGCCTCGTGATTGGCTCAGTAGCAATAGGGGCGGGCCCTCCTCTTTGAGGGACAGGTCCAGGCTAGTCTCCTGTGAGTGAACCAGAGCTGCTGTGTGTCACTCCATTCCTACAATATGTTGGATTCATGTTAATGTGCATTTAAAGACATTTACATTTTGGGGAAAAAATGGGCCCCCTGCAGTACCTGACCCCCTGTTGAAGACCTCTGCTCTAGGGGGTTCTCCAATCTTCCAATGTTTGGTTCCCTCAGGTTTGCTTGGACCTCCACTGTTACGTCCGCAGTGACATTTTGGGTCCTCGTCTGCAGGACTGTGGTGTCCAAACGATGCCACAGTTTGCTACCTAAGACAGACAGGCTGTAAGTGACTAAATACAATAACACAATTAGAATGTATCCAGTATCCATTACCTTGACTCACAGGCTGAGAAGCTTCTGATATGTGCGGTTGTGATGAGGAGGAGGAGGAAGACGCGGCACATTCAGAAGTGAGCCTCTTCTCGGCATCTGCTGCTTTATTGGGGCTAAAGAAGCCTATCCTTTTAAACCTGGGATTGAGCAGTGACATGATGCTCATTGATTGCAAAGTGTATAGCTTCTCCCTTAACTGTCTCCTCAGACTCTCAGCCATTGCTGTGCTCTCTGGAGTTTGGAGAATTCCCATTTCCTCCTCCTCCAGTGTGTGGAGTAGCATTGATAAAAGGGGAATGACTTTTGATCCAGACACTCTCTTCTCCTCGAACAGCTCAACTGTGGCATCATTAAACGGGGACAGCACTTTTAGACATTCTGCGATAATTTCATCCTGTTCTGATGAGAGTGGGGCAACGTCAGTGCGTAGGCCTGTCAGAGCTGCTCCTACAGGTTCCCTGAGGTCATGAACACGTTGGAGCATGTGGTATGTGCTGTTCCAGTGTGTATCCACCTCTTGAATTAGCTTCAGTGCCCATTTGCTCCTGCACCTGTGTCAGCCTCTCCTATACAATTAGCCAACAAAAAGGGATTCATTCAAGTGTCACTGCAGCAGCAACTTAAACAAAACAGCGTCATTTAGAATACTGCTATGAAATAAAGGAATTCACCTTTGCAGTGGTGCTGTTCTTGAAATAGCCCACTATCTTCCTAGAGTTTGCCCGGATATCAGACAACACAGTGTTTTGGTCAAGTCTTTTTTATGAGTAAATTTAAAGTATGCGCAACACAATTTGCGTGACGCAAATGAAGCTCCCTGGCACAAGCACCCATATTTGCTGCGCCATCAGTCACAAGGCAAGTAACTTTGTGTGTGTAACACCCGTCCCATGTAGCTATATAGTATTACGTTAATCTGCCAGGTGTAGTAGTACTATGGGCGGGGTCCTGGGTACAGTTTTAAACCTAATGGCGCTATTACCTGTTCTTATGAATTATTTAAAGATTCTTACAACTGTTGTTCCCTTATTCTGAAAACTAAAATAACTGGTGGTGCCTCCAATAGAATTAAGGAAGTCAAATAAAAGGTCTATGCCTCCTATTAAGTCCTTTTTATCTTGTGTTTTAATTGTATTTTTACCCTTTTAAACAGTTCTTACCAAAACATGAATTGGTTTATTTGTGATGACCTTTGTGATATGCTTTAAATGCCTTAATACACAATGTTTGGTATACAGTAGAGTACACTGAACCTACATTGTATCATGTTTAGTGTAGAACAGCAAGTATTTTATCCACTTTCACTAAACAAGTGATCTTTGTTCCTTCTGATTGTACTTTAGTCCAGACTCAGTTCATTTTAACACAAATGTTATTTTTCTTCTTGATGATTGTTGTCTCTTTAGACAGTGCCTGTAACCTCTCAGAGGAAGGCTGTGCTTCTCTGGACTCAGCTCTGAGCTCCAACCCCTCCCATCTGAGAGAGCTGGACCTGAGCTACAATCATCCAGGAGACTCAGGAGTGAAGCTGCTGTCTGCTGGACTGGAGGATCCACACTGGAAACTGGAAACTCTCAGGTATGAAGAGGCCTGCTGCAGCCACAGACAATCAGTGTGATAGAGGAGGTAGAGCTGGTTAATATGACCCTGACACACCAAGTTGACCTCAAACTAGCAGAGACTCATCAAACTGTTTGTGTCCCACATCAGACGATCAATACAGACAGAAGTAGTCAGGGAACAGTAGCCAGGATGAGCCAGAACAGGGAGGGAAGGTGATGAAACTGTTGTTTTTCTGGAGTGTTGTCTTGTTTCAACATTAGAAAATAGGACAGTGGTGTATCCTGACACGCTGACGGCCATCATGGTGGGTTGACCTGCCTCAACGTCGTCACGCTGCAGGTTTGTGGGCTCATATCAAACAATAGTTGGATGATTTGATGCTTGTCATCTGCCACCAGTGTGTGTTGTCCTTTAGTCCAGACATTATTGTGAAAAGACAAACAGACAAAGAATCAACCTGGTTAAACCGTCTTGATAAATCATTACAATAGGAATGTTTTGCTGTTTTAAAGGAGTTCAGCTTCACCTGGTTTTGGTTTGTTTTGCACTGAGAGCGAGTTCTCTGGTTGAAAAGAGTGGACTTGTTGAAACTACAGGTGACAGTCGACCACAGACGCTCAGTGGAGAACCAACAGCTGATTGTGGACATGGTGTGTCAGAGCCCAAAGAGGTTTATTTAGGACTGGACCAAGGTTATAGGGGGACACAGGCAGTGCTCTGTGGCTGCAGACGGACTTGAACTGTAATATTCTAAACCTCCAGATTAGAGATAATAGAAAACAGTGTTGACTGTTGCTAGGAGAGGGGATGTGAACAGCAGTGTCAAAGTCATGCTAAATGACTGTAATGTAATGTAATGTAATGTGAAGTAGAAAACCAACGCTGTGGTGTCTGGGTTCATAACATCACCAGGAGGCCAACTATCAAGTCACATGGTCTCTGCTGTTTTGTCTCAAGGGGGTGACTACAAAGAGAGACAAAAAAACTCAGAACAATGACAAAGAAGCTCAAACACCCTCAGGGACGCGAAAACAACAAAGAGAACAAAAGAGAAAAACAAAGACTCAAAAGAACCACAAAAAGACTTAAAGAAACAAAAAGAGATCAATAAGAGACACAAAACAGCTACAAAGACTCACACAAGGACAACCAAGAGACACAAAAAGACTCAAAACAACCACAATGACCACAAAGAGATGCAAAGCAAACACAAGGAGATACAAAACAACCACAGTGACGCAAAACAACGACCAAGAGACTTAAAGCCAGACAAGGAGACACAAACTAACACAAGATGAGCACAAAGAGAGGCAACACACAACTACACACAGTCATGAAACGTCTACAAAGGGACACGAAGAGACTCTAAATGCAGAAACACGTGTTGTGAATGATGGTGATGCTAACAGAGCATCCATTGACTTCCACTATTATTTGTCCTGAGGAGCAGAGTTGAGAAGATACACAATATATAAACATCATGTCAGCAAACAGTCTTTGTTCATAACCAGTTATGAGTTAGCATTAGTTAGCTGAACATTAATGGAGGGAGCAGAGAATCCAAAGCTAACTTCACCGTGGTCTGTTTTTAGTTACATCCTCCCTGTGTGGCTCTGGTTCTTTAGCTAACGGAGCTAAGCTAGTTACACTGAATACTGTGTGTGTTGAAGAAGAAAACCGATTTTCATTTAAACAAATCGCGTGAGCTACACACTCGAGTTAATCGATAAAATCGGTTTACCGTACAAAAAGTCATGAAGTATGTATTGTACTGTGTGTGTGTGTGTGTGTGTGTGTGTGTGTGTGTGTGTGTGTGTGTGTGTATTATCTACCACCGATACATCACAAAAGTCTTTAAGACATATTTCATTTTCAGATGTTTTCCAGATATCTGACTGATAATATCTTCCAGACATTTTTCAGATATTTAACCAATGTTTTCCAATTTATTCCCCAAGTATTTTTTCTATATTATACTGGCATTATTTTGTATATATATTTTTGATAATAATCTGAGATTATTTTGTACATCTCCTAACATTTTTCAGATTTTTAACAATACTTTCCAATTTCTTTCCTAAGTATTTGCTGTATATTATACAGGCTTTATTTTGTGTATTTAATAATATTTTGGATATTTTCCAAATATCTTTTCAGATATTTTACCAAATAGTCTCCAAGTACTTTCCCTGATATGTTTTGTATATTAAACTGGCATTATTTTGTAATATTTTTCTCTACTCTACTGATATTTTTTTGTCTTGACATTTCTTCAAATATTTTCTGGATGTATTTTTTGATATTTTAACTAAATGTTTTGGGGACATTCCCTGGTACATTTTCCATATTTCACAGATACTATTTTGCATATTTCAGACATTTTACATCTCATTCCTGCAAAACGTAGAGCCTCAAACAAAGAGCAGCACATAATCCTTCACAAGGCGTCTAATGTTCGACAGATAGGCATCAAGAAAGTCAAAATATGACCCCTGAGTTTGGCCCCATTGGCTCCCTCCTCTCTTCTTCTTCTTCTTTTTTCTACCCTCTCCTCTACTTGTTTCTTCCCTCGTCTCTTCTTCTTCTTTTTTTTTTTTTTTTTACATATTCTTTTTCATCAAATCGTCCTGCCTCTCATGGTCTGGTATTTAGGGAAGTAGGAACTACGGTTTGGGAGATTTCAGTAGTAGTTTGAGAGGTGCGCCTCAGCTTAAACTCCATTTAAAGCCTATGTACCTGTGAGTCTCTTTGAAGTCATATTGCTATGGTAACCTGTGATGCTGGCAGGTGATTGATGTGAGCTAATTAGTGCAGTTTGACACACACAGAGACAATGACACACACACACATACACAAATGACTCAGAGATATTCAGGCAAAGGAATTGTTATAACGTCTGTCTGTCTGTCTGTCTCTCTCACTGTCTGTCTGTCTGTCTGTCTCTCTCACTGTCTGTCTGTCTGTCTGTCTGTCTGTCTGTCTGTCTGTCTCTCACTGTCTGTCTGTCTGTCTGTCTGTCTGTCTGTCTCACTGTCTGTCTGTCTCTCACTGTCTGCCTGTATGTCTGTCTTTCTTGTGAAAGTTTGATTTTATCATAATAGACTATCACTATCGATTATCTAAATATTTGAATATAACTAAATGTTTGAAACTCGGGTTTTATTCTTTGCTTAAAGAATAAACTCTATTGCATCGAACTCTGTCTGTCTGTTTCCAGTGTTTTTCTTCAAACTTCATCGAGACTCCAACAGGTATTTATTAATAAGAAGGAGGAGCTGAGCCGTAAGGCAAAGCTCTCAATTTACCAGTCCATCTACGTTCCAACCCTCACCTATGGTCCTTTATGGTCATGGTGAGCTTTAGGTAGTAACCCTCACCTATGGTCATGAGCTTTAGGTAGTAACCCTCACCTATGGTCATGAGCTTTAGGTAGTAACCCTCACCTATGGTCATGAGCACACCTATGGTCATGAGCTTTAGGTAGTAACCCTCACCTATGGTCATGAGCTTTAGGTAGTGACCCTCACCTATGGTCATGAGCTTTAGGTAGTGACCCTCACCTATGGTCATGAGCTTTAGGTAGTGACCCTCACCTATGGTCATGAGCTTTAGGTAGTGACCCTCACCTATGGTCATGAGCTTTAGGTAGTAACCCTCACCTATGGTCATGAGCTTTAGGTAGTAACCCTCACCTATGGTCATGAGCTTTAGGTAGTCACCCTCACCTATGGTCATGAGCTTTGGGTAGTGACCCTCACCTATGGTCATGAGCTTTGGGTAGTGACCCTCACCTATGGTCATGAGCTTTAGGTAGTGACCCTCACCTATGGTCATGAGCTTTGGGTAGTGACCCTCACCTATGGTCATGAGCTTTGGGTAGTGACCCTCACCTATGGTCATGAGCTTTAGGTAGTGACCCTCACCTATGGTCATGAGCTTTGGATAGTGACCCTCACCTATGGTCATGAGCTTTGGGTAGTGACCGAAAGAATGAGATCGCGGATACAAGCGGCCGTAATGAGCTTCCTTCGTAGGGTGGCTGGGCTCAGCCTTAGAGATAGGGTGAGGAGCTCAGACATCCGGAGGGAGCTCGGAGTAGAGCCGCTGCTCCTTCGCATAGCTGAGGTGGCTCGGGCATCTGATCAGGATGCCTCCTGGACGCCTCCCTTTAGAGGTTTTCCAGGCACATCCAACTGGTAAGAGGCCCCGGGGTCGACCCAGAACACGCTGGAGAGATTATATATCTCGTCTGACCTGGGAACGCCTCAGGGTTACCAGGAGGAGCTGGAAAGTGTTGCTGGAGAGAAGGACGTCTGGAGGAGCCTCCTTAGCTTGCTGCCCCCGCGACCCGGCCCCGCATAAGCAGAAGGAGATGGATGGATTAACGCAGTAACATGCGCTAACATGAACGCTGACATGCACTAACATGCACCAACATGAACGCTCACATGTACTAATATGCACTAATAGGCACGCTCACATGCACTAACATGAATGCTCACATGCACTAAGAAAACGCTCACATACACTTATACGCATTAAAAGGCACACTCACATGCAATAACAGGCTCTAACATAAACACTCACATGCACTTATGTGCACTAACATGAATACTCACATGCACTAACATGCACTAAAAGACACACGGCCGGCCAGCTATGTGAACTAAGAGAGGAGAAACTGTGATAACAACGCACACAGAGGGAGAGAGGCTTCATTCTCTGTTCAGGTAGACATTACTCCCCTATTACATTACATTACATTACAGTCATTTGATGCTTTTATCTAAAAAAATAAAGAAAAAAAGTGGCAAAGCGACTTACAGGAAGTGTATTCAACATAGGTATTAAAGAGAACTACTAGTCACCAGAAGTCATAAGTGCATCTCCTTTCTTAAACAAGCATCTCAAAGTATAAGCCAGAGCAAAATATAGTAAAGATTACTAAAAACAATAATTGCAACAGACTAATCCGAATATAGTAAGTGCTACAAACTTCGAATAGGATAATTGAGTAAACAAATACAAATTCAATAAGTGCCTGAACTGATACGAATACAGTAAGTGCAGCAACTAATACGAGTGCAATAAGTGCTACGAGGAAGGCTCCGGGTAGTACTTCCTGAAGAGGTGAGTTTTCAGCCTGCGCCTAAAGATGGGCAGCTACTCTGTGTCCTGACGTCAGTGGGGAGTTCATTCCACCACTGAGGGGCCAGGACAGAAAAAAGCTGTGACCGGGTGGATCGGCCGCAGGGACCTCTGAGCGACGGGGCAACCAGTCGCCCGAGGCAGCAGAGCGAAGTGGTCGGGCAGGGGTGTAGGGCTTGACCAAGGCCTGGAGATAGGAAGGAGCTGTTCCTTTCACTGCCCTGTAGGCTAGCACCAGAGTCTTAAACTGGATGCGAGCTCTTACAGGGAGCCAGTGTAGGGAACGGAGAAGGGAAGTTGTGTGAGAGAACTTGGGGCGATTGAACACCAGACGTGCTGCAGCTTTCTGGACAAGCTCCAGAGGTCTGATGGCCGACGCCGGGGCTCCAGCAAGTAGTGAGTTGCAGTAGTCCAGGCGGGAGATGACCAGAGCCTGGATGAGCACCTGCGCCGTCTCCTCAGTGAGGAAGGGGCGAATCCTCCTGATGTTGTAGAGGAGGAATCTGCAGGAGCGTGTGACCGATGCAATGTTTGCTGAGAACGACAGTTGGTCGTCGAGGGTCACACCCAGATTCCTCACAGTCCGAGTTGGCGTCACCACGGCATCATCAATGGTGATGGACAGGTCTCAGTGCGGGCAACCCTTCCCCGGGAGGAAGAGTAGCTCGGTTTTGTCCAGGTTCAGCTTCAGGTGGTGTGTCGCCATCCAGACGAGGATTCCCTATACCTTAACAAAGATGAGAGTTGATGCTATATTTATGCTCTGAAAAATGTGACTCTTTAAAGGTCCCATATTGTAAAGATACAGGACCTATATTATAAGACAGGTCTGTCAAGTGCAACATTAATAAAATAAAAATATCGAAATGCTCACTCACAGCTGGTATTCAGAAACTGTGCCTTCAAAGTATTGATCCTTAAGATTTCAGTCCTGCTTGATTTAGAATTTCTATCGGAGTGAAAACAAGGGAATTGAACTGAGCAGTCTGGATTCATGGTACTAATGTGCTATTCTGTGTGAATTGTGTTCATAGTTTTCTGTGTGTAGGGCTATACAATGGAGAAAAAATGTTATACAGCTTTTTTTTTCCAGGAACGTGTCCCATGACATGGCAAATGTATAAATATAACAATTATTTCATCAGCGGGTCAAAGGCTCAATCAGCCTTCAGCATGTGATAGTGTTAGCAGACTTAAGCAAACAGAAATGTGCTTAAATAACCCGAAATAAACTATTTATGTTTTACAGCAGAGACATTACAGAATAATTTGACTTCATACTAAAGTATGAAGTCAAATTATTCGCGTTTACATGTGACGCACATCAACATTTCTTGATAAAAAAACAAAACGTGACCGGAAGTTTTCATTTCCAGTTGTACTTCCGACTGTCATGGCGGCGCCCTGGTGGAGCAGAAGGTAGAGCCTGAACCGCCACAGAGACAGGAGACACCAGAGACTACAGAGCCAGCAGAGACCAGCAGAGACAGCAGAGACTACAGAGACAGGAGACACCAGAGACTACAGAGACACCAGAGACAGCAGAGCCAGCAGAGACTACAGAGCCAGGAGACACCAGAGACTATAGAGACAGCAGAGACACCAGAGACACCAGAGACACCAGAGACCACAGAGACTACAGAGACCACAGAGACAGCAGAGACTACAGAGACCACAGAGACACCAGAGACTACAGAGACAGCAGAGACTACAGAGACCACAGAGACACCAGAGACCACAGAGACACCAGAGACTACAGAGACCACAGAGACACCAGAGACTACAGAGACAGCAGAGACTACAGAGACAGCAGAGACTACAGAGACCACAGAGACAGCAGAGACAGCAGAGACCACAGAGACTACAGAGACAGCAGAGACTACAGAGACACCAGAGACAGCAGAGACCACAGAGACAGCAGAGACTACAGAGACACCAGAGACAGCAGAGCCAGCAGAGACCAGCAGAGACACCAGAGACCACAGAGACCACAGAGACCACAGAGACACCAGAGACTACAGAGACACAGAGACACCAGAGACTACAGAGACAGCAGAGACCACAGAGACTACAGAGACTACAGAGACACAGAGACACCAGAGACCACAGAGACAGCAGAGACACCAGAGACACCAGAGACCACAGAGACACCAGAGACAGCAGAGCCAGCAGAGACCAGCAGAGACACCAGAGACCAGTGGCGCGGGAAGGGGGTGCTGAGGGTGCTGCAGCACCCCTAGCTGCAGGGAAAAAAAAAAAAAAAAGTTGTTCTTAATTTTTATATATTAAATATATTAAAACGATATAACAAATAATTAGGCTTTGGGGACGAAAATAGACGTGGGAAAAATGTGTTTGCTAGTTTTTAGCTATAACAGGCATGCATGGAGATCTTGCTATATGGGGTTCGCGGGTTCACAGGGTTTGCGGAAGTTGTTAAAGAATAAAGAAGAACGTGAACGAACAGAATGGCGCAAAAGAGAATTTTAGATTTTTTCGGCAAAAATGCGAAAATACCGAGGACAAAAAACGAGCTAGTTTTAGAAGATGGAGATGGTGCAGCACCTTCATCTACTTTGCCCTCAGTCAACGACCACCACACTGAAGAGAAAGCAGCAAACGTTTCAGCGGCTAACAATGCTACTGACAAACACGAGCGAGCCAACACTGACAAGGAGCCGCAGCCATCTGCTACAGCTAGCGTCAATGGATTTGAGGAGCCGTGTCGTCCAGACCACCGAGGCCATCGTGAATGATGTAGGAGAGCAGCAGTGGCGGCGTGAGTTCTATGAGGCCTTGGATCTGGTCACTACCGAGCTAGATCGCCGATTCGACCAAGAAGGACTGCAAGTCGCTGCCATGAGAGAGCAAACCGTTATCGATGCCGCAAATGGAGACTACTCAAATTTGAATGAGATCACTGCTGCACAGCTCCCGGATCAGTTAAACAAATCTCGTCTACATATGCAGCTCACATTGCTCGGTGACCTCTCGAAGACAAAAGGCCTCAAGTCAGCTCAAGATGTTGCTGGATTCATCGGAACACTGCATCCTCAAACAAGGGAGCTACTAAAAGAGGTGGAGAAGTTTATTGAACTTTGTCTGTGTCTCCCTGTCTCCGCCGCCTCCTCTGAGCGGTCGTTCTCCACTCTTCGCCGCCTCAAAACGTGGCTACGGAACAATATGACCCAGAGACGACTGACACACCTGACTTTACTGCACGTCCACAGTGATGTTCTTGATCGGATGGACATTCAGCCACTGATGAAGAGGTTTATCGACAACACACTGGAACGGAAGTCTACATTTGGAGTCTTCAAATAGATAAGACCATGCATTTTTATTCATTTTTTGGTTATTGCTGCCGCCGTGCAGAATCTGTGTACTAGGCATTGTCATGTTTGTGGTATTAGTTTAGTGAGTGTGGACTGTTTGTGCGCGCTCTCTGCCAGGGAATATTAATTGGGGCAATTGGTCTGGATTTAAGCTGCTTGGAACCGACGTGGGACGCTCGGAATCGGGTGGAAATTAGGCGATTTCATGTATTTGTGACTCTTTTTGTGAGTGTGTGTATCCGGGACGCCGGTGCCCACGGACTGAAGTTGCAGTGACGGGATGGTCTCAATGGCTACCAGAAGGAGGGACGTTAGACCATCGTTTGAACGTGTTTTCATTAACTGTGTGTGGGGGGGAATTTGGGGAGAGAACTGATTAGATTGCGTGTTGGAAATCGTGTGTGGGTTTTGGGGGAATGTTTTAGAAGCGGTTCTCTCCCGGTGTCCCGAATACACACACACACACACACAGTCACAAATACATGCAATCGCCTATTTCCACCCGATTCCGAGCGTCCCACGTCAGTTCCTAGCAGCCTAAATCGAGTCCATTTGCCCCCAATTTATATTCCCCTGTCAGAGGGAATATTAATTGGGGGCAATTTGTCTGGATTTAAGCTGCTTGGAACTGAAATTAAAAAATTAATGTTTAGCACTGCCAAAAGCAGGACTTGTATTATGAAATGCAATTGAACCGGAAACCTGAAGATTGTACCATGCACGGCATGAGGAATAAAGCATTCAAATTAACTCCGACATTGCGTATACCTGGTGATTTATTATAGTCAAGTACAAGTCAGAATACTTAACGTAGACGTATTTAATACTCTGTGTTAATGACATATTCGGCGATCGGATGTCGTGGGAAAAAAAGTGTTAGTTTGCAACCGATATATAGGCCAATTCGATTTTTTTGTGTGTGTGAGCGAGCGCTAGTGAGCGAGAGACCGAGAGTGTTCAAGTTTATGTCCAAGTTTTTATTTTCCATATGCAACACGTAGCCTATATATTGTGTATATATAAGCATATTTTCCCCCCATGTAAATACTGTATCTTATATTATAGACAGTACCGCAGCACCCCCACTCAAAATACCTTCCTGCGCACCTGCCAGAGACCACAGAGACACCAGAGACTATAGAGACCACAGAGACACCAGAGACCACAGAGACTACAGAGACACCAGAGACACCAGAGACCACAGAGACACCAGAGACACCAGAGACTATAGAGACCACAGAGACTACAGAGACACCAGAGACTATAGAGACCACAGAGACACCAGAGACTACAGAGACACCAGAGACACCAGAGACCACAGAGACACCAGAGACCACAGAGACTACAGAGACACCAGAGACACCAGAGACACCAGAGACCACAGAGACACCAGAGACCACAGAGACTACAGAGACACCAGAGACACCAGAGACCACAGAGACACCAGAGACTACAGAGACAACAGAGACCACAGAGACACCAGAGACACCAGAGACAACAGAGACAGAGACCACCACAGAGACAGCAGCCGGCATGCCGTTCAGAGACCTGCTGAAGTGGAACACCAGGGTGTCTGCGGTCTACGCCGTCGGGGTCTGGACCATGGTCGGGGTCTGGACCATGGTCGGGGTCTGGACCATGGTCGGGGTCTGGACCATGGTCGGGTCCTACGCGCTGGTCCGGTTCTCACGTCGACACGAGGAGCCGCCAGGTGAGGGCCAGGTGTGCTCTGTGTGTTGCTACATGCTTTAAGAGGCCTAGTCCTCTATGAGTGACGCAAGCACTGAGGTCGTTACACCTGCAGACGGGTTCACGGTGCGCGTTCACAGTAGACATTACGGTACGAGCGCGTTCACAGTAGACATTACGGTGCGTGTTTATAGTAGACATTACGGTACGTGTTTATAGTAGACATTACGGTACGAGCGCGTTTATAGTAGACATTACGGTACGTGTTTATAGTAGACATTACGGTGCGTGTTTATAGTAGACATTACGGTACGTGTTTATAGTAGACATTACGGTGCGTGTTTATAGTAGACATTACGGTGCGTGTTTATAGTAGACATTACGGTGCGTGTTTATAATAGACATTACGGTGCGTGTTTATAGTAGACATTACGGTGCGTGTTTATAGTAGACATTACGGTGCGTGTTTATAGTAGACATTACGGTGCGTGTTTATAGTAGACATTACGGTACGTGTTTATAGTAGACATTACGGTGCGTGTTTATAGTAGACATTACGGTGCGTGTTTATAGTAGACATTACGGTGCGTGTTTATAGTAGACATTACGGTGCGTGTTTATAGTAGACATTACGGTACGTGTTTATAGTAGACATTACGGTGCGTGTTTATAGTAGACATTACGGTGCGTGTTTATAGTAGACATTACGGTGCGTGTTTATAGTAGACATTACGGTGCGTGTTTATAGTAGACATTACGGTGCGTGTTTATAGTAGACATTACGGTGCGTGTTTATAGTAGACATTACGGTGCGCGTTCACAGTAGACATTACGGTGCGCGTTCACAGTAGACATTACGGTACGTGCGGACTTCAAATTAAAAGCTTCATGAAAGTTGACCTCTGCGTTTAACCTTTCCTACTCATTGTAATGCTGCTGTAAAGGCCCATTCTTTCATTGAAGCCTTTAATTATATACTTAGTTATGTTTCATTCAATTAGTTTTTACCTTTAAAATCCCTCATAGCTCATATATGAGACTTTAATGAGACATCTACTTGGGACTATGAATTTGACACTAATACTGACTTCACTATCTGTTGTTACTGAGCTTTGCTCTATTCTCTCTGTTTCAGTACATCCACATGAACCATATCACCATTTATAGTTTAAACGGTGTGGTTAGTGTAGTATGAATATCATTTATTCATGGATGGACTTTAATAAGATGTTTGGGTACTTGTACCCTACTTGAGTATTTCCATTTTATTTTTAAATATATACTTTCTACTGCACATTTGTCTGACAGCAATAGTTGCTTTGCAGATAAATATTTTAAAGTACTTCAATACGTTTATTTCTTACTTTATTTATCTATATTTTGATTTGTATTTATTGTTTAGTCAAGCTGAGAATGTTTACTACAATAAATAACATATTTGAACACCTCTCAGTATCAAATACTCCCATTAATTTACACATGGTTACACAGTTGTTATACTGTATTCACTCAGCCCAGTTTACATAGACATGATGTCATATTTCAGTTCTAACTGCTCACTCTTTACTTTGCCCTTTGAACTCAGTCAAAAAAGAAGAAGAGTTTCAAGAGCCAGAAGATCCAAATCAGGTCGTCCACCTGACGGCTCACTCCAAAACCGTCATCGTCTACAGGAAAGACTTTGTCCCGTACAGCACAAGGATCTACAACTTCCTCCGGTCCTTCAGCGGGGGACCTGAGAGAGGAGACGGGGACAAATGACCACGGACACTGGGCTTGTCAAGAGCACGTTCTCAGAATGCACTATGAATTTATGCTTTCGTGTGAGGATACTCTCTTTATTTGTGAAAGAAATTCCAGCACACTCTGCAGGTCTGAGGCAGCAGCCATGGTGTTTGGATGATGATGTCTGAGCCCAGATATATATTTTATTATTTATTTGCCAACAATATTCAGTAATGTTACTGTCCGCGCCTGTCCACAATACAACGGTGTATGAATGAACCTCATCTGTTCATTGTTTAAGAGGCAGAAGGTGTCGTGCTATTTGAATATGTATGATTGTTTTACAGAGCTTGTCATTATCTTGATTGATGACTGAGATGAGCACTACCTTTGTGAAGCTTTAGACGGTTGATGTGCATCAGAGAGCTGCTGATAAGTGTTACTAATAACATTAAAGGTGTTTTTATGGTTAACTCTAACATTACTAATAACATTAGAGGTGTTTTAGGGTTAACTCTAACATTACTAATAACATTAGAGATGTTTTTAGGGTTAACTCTAACATTACTAATAACATTAGAGGTGTTTTTAGGGTTAACTCTAACATTACTAATAACATTAGAGGTGTTTTTAGGGTTAACTCTAACATTACTAATAACATTAGAGATGTTTTTAGGGTTAACTCTAACATTACTAATAACATTAGAGATGTTTTTAGGGTTAACTCTAACATTACTAATAACATTAGAGATGTTTTTAGGGTTAACTCTAACATTACTAATAACATTAGAGGTGTTTTTAGGGTTAACTCTAACATGACTAATAACATTAGAGGTGTTTTAGGGTTAACTCTAACATTACTAATAACATTAGAGGTGTTTTTAGGGTTAACTCTAACATTACTAATAACATTAGAGGTGTTTTTAGGGTTAACTCTAACATTACTAATAACATTAGAGGTGTTTTAGGGTTAACTTAACATGACTAATAACATTAGAGATGTTTTTATTAACATTCTAACATGACTAATAACATTAGAGATGTTTTTAGGGTTAACTCTAACATTACTAATAACATTAGAGATGTTTTTAGGGTTAACTCTAACATTACTAATAACATTAGAGATGTTTTTAGGGTTAACTCTAACATTACTAATAACATTAAAGGTGTTTTTAGGGTTAACTCTAACATTACTAATAACATTAGAGATGTTTTAGGGTTAACTCTAACATGACTAATAACATTAGAGGTGTTTTTAGGGTTAACTCTAACATGACTAATAACATTAGAGGTGTTTTTAGGGTTAACTCTAACATTACTAATAACAGGTGTTTTTAGGGTAACTCTAACATTACTTTTAGAGGTGTTTTTAGGGTTAACTCTAACATTACTAATAACAAGGTGTTTTTAGGGTTAACTCTAACATTACTAATAACATTAGAGCTGTTTTTAGGGTTAACTCTAGGGTTAATAACATTACTAATAACATTAGAGGTGTTTTTAGTTAACTCTAACATTACTAATAACATTTGTTTTAGGGTTAACTCTAACATTAACTAATAACTCTAACATTACTAATAACAGAGGTGTTTTTAGGGTTAACTCTAACATTACTAATAACATTAGAGGTGTTTTTAGGGTTAACTCTAACATGACTAATAACATTAGAGGTGTTTTTAGGGTTAACTCTAACATTACTAATAACATTAGAGGTGTTTTAGGGTTAACTCTAACATTACTAATAACATTAGAGGTGTTTTAGGGTTAACTAACATTACTAATAACATAGAAGGGTTAACTCTAACATTACTAATAGAGGTGTTTTTAGGGTTAACTCTAACATTACTAATAACATTAGAGGTGTTTTTAGGGTTAACTCTAACATTACTAATAACATTAGAGGTGTTTTTAGGGTTAACTCTAACATTACTAATAACATTAGAGGTGTTTTTAGGGTTAACTCTAACATTACTAATAACATTAGAGGTGTTTTTAGGGTTAACTCTAACATTACTAATAACAGAGGTGTTTTTAGGGTTAACTCTAACATTACTAATAACATTAGAGGTGTTTTTAGGGTTAACTCTAACATGACTAATAACATTAGAGGTTTTTGTTAACTCTAACATTACTAATAACATTTTAGGGTTAACTCTAACATGACTGAGGTAGCCAAATGGAATTCATCCATATCTGTGTTCCAAAAAATATATCAGAGCACCTTTTTTTTTTCCTGACCCAGTGTAAGCAATGTCCATTCATTCAGTCTCACATCAACGTTGCACTATATTGTCATTTAGTCAAATGTGTGCGGCTCAGATTCGTCCTACAGTTGGCCTGTTGTATCAATTTAACACATTTAGTTGTGGAGGGAAAATAAGCCCTCTCTTTCCTTGCTTGTAATAAAACATATTTAGAGGTTGCTATTCATTTATTTAGAGTCAGATCCTTTAGTGAAGTGTTTTACATCAGTACATGTACATAGGAGAAACTTAAAGGTCAAAGCACCAACTCTATCTCTATCACAGTTAATTCAATTCAATCCAATTCAGTTTATTTTGTATAGCCCAGAATCACAAATTACAAATTTGCCTCAGAGGGCTTTACAATCTGTGCACATGCGACATCCTCTGTCCTTCCCTCACATCCTCTGTCCTTACACCCTCACATCCTCTGTCCTTACACCCTCACATCCTCCTTACACCCTCACATCCTCTGTCCTTCCCTCACATCGGCACAGGAAAAACTCCCCTAAAAACCCCTTTAACAGGGAGAAAAAAGGAAGAAACCTCTGGGAGAACGACAGAGGAGGGATCCTTCTCCAGGATGGACAGAATGCAATAGATGTCATGTGACCAGAATGAACAGCATAACAGAGATACAACACATTCAATGTATGTGACATAAATGATTCATATAATAAGACTACTTATAATAACACCAGCAATTATTACAGTAGAATTATAGTTATGAAAATAGGGATAGTAATGTGATTAATAATAATAATGGAAGTAGCAGTGGGTGTCAGTCGGCTCACAGCAGGAGGCACGACTACGGTCCAGGTACCACAACGATTCATGGAAACCTGCAGAACGAGAAAGCAAAAAGGGCTTCAGGGTGGAAGTAAAGCTAAAATGCTTAATGGTACAGGTAATAGTAATAGTAATGTGACTAGTAATAATAATAATGGTGGTAGCAGTCGGTGTCAGCAGGGCCGTAGCAGGATGCACGACCACGGTCCAGGTACAGCCACGATTTATAGAAGCCTGCGAAGCGAGAAAGCACAAAGACTCCAGGGTAGAAGCAAGTCAATAAGCGTAATAGTACAGGCAATAATAATAGTAATGTGACTAATAATGATAGTGGTAGTAGTAGTGGGTGTCAGCAGGGCCTCAGTAGGTGGCACGATGACAGTCCAGATATAACCCCGATTCCTGGGAACCTGTGAGGCGAGAAAGCACAAGGACAGCTAATTAGACATAGTATACAAGCATCCTCATACTGTTTTTGTTTTCTAAATTACTTTTATGACTCTATCTGTAATTGTTATTAGACGTCTTTTGAAACCCTCTCCATAGGTCATGGCTATTTCGAACACACACTGAGGACTTCCAGAAGGATAGAGGGCAGAAATAGGTCACACATCCTTCACTTGATGATACATAAGGATTTTTTTTTGCTTTTATTGGACTTTGAGAGTGCAGGTGATGAAGGAAAGAGGAACACAAGGAAGGAGAACGAAGATGCGAGGAATGAAGACCACGCTGTACATGAACGTGGGCTGTCACAGGAGCATAGTATTTGCCTTGATGATGTATTTGATCTGTTTTTGCTTACTAATGGTGAAATTCACCCTGGCAGAAAAACTGAACAGCACATAACATGATGACTCTTTGCAATGACCTTGATTCAATCTGAGCCAAATCTGATATTTGCTGGCAAATCCTCTTTTCATGGGAATGTTATCCTCAAGAGATCACATCCTCCATAAATACATTTTTCCAGCCAGACCATACAATAACATTTTTATGCAACATTTTAATGCAACTGCCGTCTTTCTTTAACATCTGATTTGGTGGCAGACGTCAGTGTGCAGACTCAACTAGCCTGCCAGTTAATGCTATCATCCACCGCCATCACTAAACCTCTTATATAATTAGGATCTGAATGTACTTAACTCTGGGATATAAACAGAATTTTATAGGCCACAGCAAAGTCTACACATATTTGTGAAACACGTGTATATGAAACATAGAGTAAAACACATTTGTTCATGCTAATCTAAATACTTGAGTATTTGATTCTTAATGGAAAAACCACTTAGATGGGTTTGTGTTTTTCCACTTATTTAACTTTTGGGTGTTATTTTGTGACAGTTATTATCACACCATGAGATACTTGCAGGGGGACCTGTCACAAATAACACCTGCTTCAACAGCAGAGGTTTTGGACTACAGGTGTATAAATATATTAAATCAGCACCTAAAAAAAGCTTGTTTTACGTGTAAGCGATACAAAAACTCACAGTTCAACAGCACCATTCATCACCTGCGGCCAAGAATAGCTCACTGTCTCCATTTACACATGGTATTTGAGGGTTTGGCATCTTGCCAAGTTCACACACTTTTGAGGATAGATGAACCAAAGACACTCCAATGTCTATGATTCTGAACCGCTAAAATAACTTATTATTAATTATTGTGATTGCTATTAATTATCTGTATTTTAATTCAATTTACACTGATTTTACACATTTATACATCGTTTTTTGGCATTGTTAGACAGCAACAGAAAGACTGAGACACAAACTGAAGTTGTGGGTATTGTAAGACGAGGACATTTATAAGGCAGTGAAGGTTTAAAATGCCATTGGTTGCAACATGGGGAATTAAGCAATTATGTTTGAAGCTCCTCCCACACTTTAGGCTTTAATTTATTTTATTTTGCAAATCTAAATAGCTGGAGTGGCCCTTTAACTAAGCAGGTCGATCTCAAGACTCCCCCACCTTCTGTCCATCCACAATCTCATATATTCTTAATAGCAACATCATTTCGCTACTGATGCCATTATACTTTGCATTCATCGGTGGTTTAACAGACACAAACAACACTGCAATGGAAACATACAGTATGTTCTTGAAGTATGACATGCTGATGTGATGCAAAATAAAACTACAGATAAACTGTGCCCATCTTTTTATGATGACTGTAATAATAATAATAATAACTTTATTTATATAGCACCTTTTAAAAACAAGGTTTACAAAGTGCTTCGACAGACAAGCCAGCAAAACAGTGCAATAGAAGAAACATTAAGAACAATCATTAGGATAAAACTAAACTAAGAAACAAAATGAAATAACAAGTGACAATCAAATAAACAAACAAAATAATGAAAATAATGAAAATAATGAAATAAATAAAATCAAGTGATATTGGTAAAATATAGTAAACAAATATAAGATAAAATACCAAGACCAAATGAAAATGAAACAATAAAACGACGACATCACATAAAAGCCATTCATAGCAAATGCTCTGATATAAAACAATAAGGCGGTGACTAGACTTATACTAGACTATAGTATAAGTCTACGATATGATGTGAGCAGTATTATACTGACTAGACTTATACTAGACTATATACTATACAGTACAGTATAGTATAAGTATACGATATGATGTGAGCAGTATAGTCTATACTGCTCACATCATATTGTTCCTCTGGTGCTTGTGATGCACTGAGGTCAGGCAGTGGGGTTTTTATGAAAGCAGCACTGAGAGGTGGAAAAAACCCGAGTTGAAAAAAGGGGGCGGAGCCACGGCGTCACATGACAGCGAGAGGAGGGGAAAGGGGCGGAGCCACGGCGTCACATGACAGCGAGGGGAAGGGGGCGGGGCCACGGCGTCACATGACAGCGAGAGGAGGAGACAGAGAGGAGGACACATGACAGCGAGAGGAGGAGACAGAGAGGAGGACACACAGAGAGAGAGGAGGACACCGGAGACGCTTCCTCCATCAGCAGTGGTTCAGCACCAGCGTGAGGAGCTCGTCAGCCTGTGAGGAGGACTCGTCTCACGGTCTCTAGCTGCTACATGGCCAGCTAGCACGATAAAGCTAACTGTTAGCTTCTGGAGCAGGAGGATGGACAGAGCTGGAGCCGATACACCTGTCAGGAGAAGCAGCGACTAACCAGACTAAACCAGCCCTGTTTACGTGTTTGAGTCAACGGTAAGCACCACGTACGGTATTGATAACAGCGGTGAGTTAGCGCTAGCTTTGCGGGCTAGCCTCTGTTAGCTCTGTTATTGTGTAAGCTAACCTCTGTTAGCTCTGTTATTGTGTAAGCTAACCTCTGTTAGCTCTGTTATTGTGTAAGCTAACCTGAACAACAAGCCGGTGTGCCACATGTTGTGATCCACGACACGGTGGTGTTAATAACAAGCAGTGAGCTGCTGTCTAGAGTAACCTGCTCTCATGTGGAGCTTACATTCACCTGGAACCTCCTGTATTAAAGTGATTGTCTTGTTCTGTCGTGTCTTCTGGAGTTGCTGACAGACCCTGAAGCATGACGGTAATTATGTACAGCAGTAGCCATCGTTAGCCATAGAGGAATACTGTGGTTTGTATTCTGTGGGTCCTAGACCCGGTCCTTACTAGTCTGCCTCCCTGATCCCTCTGTGAAGGAGTGCTGGGACTTCAGCTACCTCCTCCTCCTCTTCCTCCTCCTCCTCCTCCTCCTCCTCACCTGCTGCCATGTCCCCATCACTGCATTGCCGGAGTCACAGACGTGTTTCAGCATGCTGAACAAATGCTCAACAAATGCTGAACGTGAAGTTCAAGCCACACTTTGCACTTCTTTAAAAAATTGCCTGTAGTAAGCAGAATCGTTTTACTTTACACCACATTCTGTTTAGTTGCCATTAAAACTTACAGTATGCACATTTGTCTGTCAACTACTAATGTTAAAGTGAATATAAAGATACATCTTTCTACATATGTTTTTACTTTGTGTGTCATCCTGTTCTCTATCCTCTGCTCCAGCATGTGGAATGTGCTGTTTACATTTTTAAAGAATGAGCACCACCTGTCTTTTTTATTTTTTTATCATTAGGTAGAGTGCTGTTGTGTGTAGCTGTCACCCCAAATTCTGCAGAGACTGTAGATGGACTAGGCTTAGTTATAGGCTATTCCCAGTAGTTTGCAGTGAGAAGCCATTGCAGTGGCGTAGTCTCTGTTTGATAAATGAGCGGGGCATGCTGCATCCATTGATCGGTGACATCCTCGGCTCAGGAGAGCTCCCTTCTGCAGCCCATAACTATACACGGATTTCTAGTTTATTGTGCTGCTTGCGAACACACACACACACACACACACACACACACACACACACACACACACACACACACACACACGCACACACATAAAAGCACCTGGCATCATTCAAGCAGTCGTCCAAAACACACCTTTACTTAATTACACGCTGAGTCTCGTCTTTTAGGGCCAGGTGCCGCCGTAATGCTGTGATTTTGGTACTCAGCAGCACACAGTTATTGTTATGATGGCAAGAGTGAATGAAATGCGGCCTTACATCTCTGCCCCCCCCCACCCCCCACACACACACACACACACACATTTGCCTGTGATCATAACTGGTTCTTTCTTTTCTGATTTGATTTATTCTTATTCCTGTTCAGGTTGTTGGTGTAACTGCAATCTCCACCATGGTGCAGAAGTACCAGTCACCTGTGCGGGTGTACAAGTATCCCTTTGAGCTGGTGATGGCGGTAAGTGTCTTTTCCGGTATTCACAGTCAACTCTCTGTAATATTGCATGCAATCAGCGCAGAGTTATGTAATGGTGGCGTGTGGGCGCTGCAGTGGTCACCCTCAGAAGGTAGTCATTTGAACAGAATTACACACCTTGCATGTTATTCGCTCACAGATTCAAAATGCTGTCGCTGAAAGCAAACTGCATTGAGGTTATCCCCGTGCAGAAAACACACACATTTTCTTTTGTCCTAGTCCTTGTGTTCATTGTTTAGTAAGGTGTGCAACCATTGTGCTGTACATTTGCACACTCAGCATCTGAAGCTATAACACGTCAAACAGAGGTACTAACTCAGATTTAGTTAAAATATTCAGTGCCTTGCAGAGCTTTTAGTGTCGGCCTTGCTGCATGTTGTCGTTCACTTTCAAGCATTAGTTCCCCTGTTTAGTGCAGAGAGACTTTCATGTCCGGCTCCTCTCTTTTTGCTCTTTTTTTAAAATGGCTTTCTCAGCAATATTCCTTGTGCCGTCTTTGCTTTCTCTCCCTAACGTTTGGAACTTGAGTTTCCCTTTTCTGCATAAAGTTTGCCATGCAAATCTGTCAGTCTTTGCCCCAGTGCAGTCAGACAGGGGATGGGTGGAAGGTTCACTAAATGGCAGTCAGCAAATGCAAAAACACTTACGGATTGAGTCCCTGCAGTGTAGTGCCTGTCTCTTTGTAGTTTGACAACACTGGGTCTGAAAAACAATGAAAGAATAGATTTTCTACATATTTCACACCTCACCGCTGTATTGTGTAAGAGAGATTTATTTTCCTTTTAAATTCAGTGGGAAAAGAATGACAGGCAATTGTGTGCTGAACCATGAACTATAATCTCACAGTGGATGGATGGTTTGTTCAGCAATGTTTTGACCTCAGCTGCTGTTTGCTAGTAATGTGGTATTGGTGCACGCCCGAAGAGTCCTGGCCTGATTATACAACTGTCATTTTCAACCAAACAGTCTAACTGGTCAAAGATGCTCTATTGCTATTCCTACTTAATTAATTTAAATGATCTCTGAAAGTTATTTGGGAATTACATGTATTTAACAGTCATTTGTCTTTTGCTGCACTCTTTAAATGGAAATCAGCTTTCTATATGAGCCTGAACGAGGATGCAGGAAGACTAAATCTCCTTAGCAATGGCTGGATCGAGAACTGGGCGAACAGAACGCTATTAATAGAGGGCTGGTCCTTACACCTGGGTCTAAGGATGCAGCCGAAGGAAGGAATAGTAATAATAGCAAAGTAAAATTACATTATATATAAGCTGGAAATGACCCACTTCATAGGCTTCTTTGTAGATGGAACAGGCTTACTTTTGCAAATGGAGTAGCCCTTGGTGTTTTGTAAACTAGGGCAGCAACGCATAAGGTGAATGTTTAAAGATGATTACGGGGAAAAAAAAGTTTGCTATGGGTTAATAATTTGGTCAGACTCTGTAGTGAATTGTTGGTAGTTGAAATGTACAGTTCAGTCAGTTTGGTGCATTTGGATTCTCTTCCCTTCTTGCGACTTTTCTCTGCAGTGAGTATTTTTGCAGACACTGCAGAGCAGACTTAATGGTGCGTCACAACACTTACTGGTTCTTTTCATGAAAACCCAGTGAAATCTCTCCCACTCTTACTTCCTCTATAGCAGGTCTGTTGACTTTGCTTCATAGTAGTGTAACAACTTATTGTGTTTGTGGGAAACCACCACAAAGCATTGATAGAGTGTATTGTTTTTAACAAGAATCAGCTTCTTTTTTTCAAGACCGCTTTCACTTCTCAATGTGTATAAGGTATGCATATTGTGCGGGCAGCCCTGGGCATTAAGCAGAGTACCAAATAATATCTACATTACTCTATTAGTCCATAGCTTAGTTCAGCCTATTCTTCCCTCCAGTTCCTCTGTATGAGGCTTCTGAAATATTTGCCAGTAATGGCTTCTCCCTTTCGTGTGTTGGGGGATTATATTTGACATTTAGCTTTGAGGAATTTGGTGTTCTCTCTCCATTTGACTCTGTTGTTTGGATACAGTCAGTTCTTTGAAATACCCATTTACTCTTCAAAGGGTAAAAACCAAGGCTCTACATTCCTCTGTTAAAGCATTTTAAATGCATTCTTTAAGTTAAAATTTTAGTTTAAACTCAGCCACTCTTCTCTTGGCCCTTGAGTATGGAATCGCCTCAGTGACAGGTGCTATAGATAACTATGGTTATCCTGGATAACGCCGCTGTGGCTTGAGTGTACAGTTGCATAAGTCATGCTCGGATCTCAGATGCCCTTCAGCTGTCTACGTTCTGCAGTAGTTACTGAACCCTGTTTGAGCATGTTATTCTCAGTATTCCCAGCGTTGACAGCCTTTGGCAGATTTAACACTCATCTCAGAACTTGGTACTTTAAAGTCAACTGCAACAATTATGACATACTTTCTCTTTTGCATTTGAACAAGCCAGTATTGACTTTAATGGCAATCAAGTCTATTCTTTAGAAAGACGTCACACATATGTACCACAATATGGACATAATAAAGGAAGGAAATAAACAGAAACCAACCGTCAACACCTTGGGTGTTGTTGCTTTACTTGTTTCAATTTTGGCTTGTGCTTGAGGGCTATAAAATCAACTTGACAGGACTAGATGTGACACTTAATTAAAGATTCTGCTGTAACATTTACCTAAGTGATTTTTTGCTGATGTTGAGAATTGAATTTCACTTAAGAGGCCAGCTCCTGAAAGTCCTGACTAGATTAGAATGGCACCAGAGTCAAACGCACTCTGCAGCACCTTCAGTATGTATCCTAGTAGAAAACTCGGAACTTCGTTTTTGGATGAAGTTAACTTGGCATAGAACGTAATAGCCTTATTATTTCTGCACAAATTTGGCCTGTTTTTTTTTTTTCATTGTTGAGGACTTTGCAGTATCACTGAAGTACGGTAGTACAGCAGTAGTTTGTTAAAGAAAAATCACTCTCAGCCACAGCGGTCCCTTGAGTCTGCTGCTGCATCTCAATAACAGGAAATGTAGTTGATGCTTTTGCTGCTGTTATCGCAGCAGTCCAGTTTCAGAGCCTTTAGTCTATCCTCAGGGAGTCACATAGGAATGTCAAACACAATACCACTCTCGCTGTTTTCTTTAGAGCTGAAGGGACAGTTGGTTCTCGAAAACATCAACAATTGAAGAATGACCTCAGAAGCCACAAGAGAAATAAAAAACTTATCCTGGAATATTATAAATCTGCTAACTTGATGTCTAAAAGACAATAACTATATCTTAAGTCCCTAAACTCCCAGATGAACGCGCATGCTGCAGAGAGAGGGTATTAAATGAGTCTTTCCTGCTCCATGGAAACGTATGGGCCTGTAGCTAATCCACAAGGACAAAGTGTTTTGGTCCTTCCCCTGTCCTAGTGGACTGTCTACAGGGGGAAAAAAGAACAGGATGTGCCATGCTATTGTAGTGACTGCTGGACTTGTTGGCACCATCAACCACAGGGGACATTTCCTTCTTATTGCCTAAATCCTCTTTATCAGTGGCAGCAGTCAAACACATACTTCGGATCCTAATATTTTTATGGCTACACATAAAAAAATATATAAGTAACAGAAAATGTTACCCACTTATTAGGGTACTTAGAGTCCTGTCTGCTAACACAGTAGCCACTGGGAAATAACTGTGCTGCTTCAGATTCTCTGAATTCTAGTGTTTCCCTTTCTGTGGGGCCCACACAATGGGTGAAAGGGTGCACACTGCACACACCTCCTTCTTAGACGGATTGGAACCTGTTGTTTGCTGGAGAACGTGTTGTTACCAAAGGCTCATTAATGAAGCCCTCAGTGAATATGATTGTTTCCTATTATCCAGGCCAGGGTTGCATGAACGGCTCTGTCACAGTTCTGTTACTCTATGTAGGTGAAAGAGACGGGACCAGCAGTGAAGCAGGACCTCCCTGAGAGTTGGTAGGGGACCCTTATCTTTGAAGTGTTGTGACCATTTTAAACTGCATCACCGGCTTTGAGTCAACTCCTAGGAAACACAAATACCAGTTCTGCCTTTTTATTTCCTGTCTCTAGTATGTCATAGGCTGTTGCTCCGACCTGCTTTTTAGTTTTGTTTTTGTTCCTTTTATAGTCTCTCTCAAAAACTGGTTTGTGCAGGGAAACTGAGCCCCTATCATGCAAAACAGAACATTTGAATCAATCAAGCACACAAGGCAAGTTGAAGCTTATGCATGCAAAGTCCAGCTGTTTTAAGACACTAGAGCTTCTGTTACCAGGTTGGATATTTTTTAATTTTGGGTAGAGATAATTTTTGCGGCTGCACTCGGGAGCTCAGATCCTGCACAGTATGCTTATCCTGTCTTCTTTTGCACCATGAACTACTTTGAGCTCCTCATGCCTCCTGTAACCGTCCTAATGTGGGCCATCCCTAGCAGGTGAAGTGTCGGATCACCAACACAATGTTTGGTGCCAGTTTACAGCAGAGCAGGTGTTTTTAAACATGGCTCATCCTACTGTAACCTCTCTCTCACTCTGTCTGGCCTGGCTGAGCACAGAGCTGCCCAGGTGACATCCTGTCCCACCATGTCCTGACCCACTTAAGGCCAGGTCTGGTTAAGGCGTTTGCAAACCAATTCTATGGCGCAGCAGCGTTACTTTATTGTTTTAATCCTTCTGTGAGCCGCCGGCTTGTGTGTCGCTTATCTCACCTAATGGTCTCACGTCTACAGGCGAGTGCTTATACAAGCAAAGATTCACCTTCATGTCAACCTTGCCTGAACAGCTAAATGGGGTCATTTCATTCATGCAATCTTTTTTTTTTTTATCATGGAAACGTGGCCCATTGAAAAAGAGCCACGTTCATACTACAGTAGTTATTCATACAGAGGTCCTCAACAGACCAAAAAGAACATTTAGTATTCCTGCACGAGTGAAATGCTTTACTATTTATGAATGCATTTCTCATGAGATTCTCCCAGCATTGCGCCTGTCTGTTCTGATTCAGAAAATTTCCATCCACTCTTCTGAATGAATCTGTCAGAGCTTTGCTTGCAGTGTCTAATTCACTTACTCGGCTACACGCTGGCTGCCAAAAACAATGAAGACTTATAGCCTGCTTTGGGGCGCGTCGTCCAGCATGCTGCTTCAAACGGCATTAATAAACAACCGCTGTCCCACCAGCACCACGTGACTCTGAGAGCGTATGATATAATTCTGGAGCATATTTCATTCACTGATCACCAGGACACTCATTCATCCTCTTTCCTGCTGCAAGGTCGAGATGCTGGCTCAACAGCCCCCCCCCGCGCTCTGCTCTGCTAGACACAGATGAATGTGAATGCACAGTGACCCTTTAGCGTATTTTACACTGCAACCGTGCTACAGTGTGGCAATGGATAGTGACTCAGATCTATGCGGCAGCTAGGTGACGTTAATAGAGCGCTGCAGGAATGAGTCCTTTTTAAACCTGGAAATGAGTTGGCATTTTTGCACTTCCAGTTCCTTTTTCTGATCCGATGGGTTTTTGGAATGGATGTTTTTGGTCACATGCCTTAAATGAAGTCTGTGGTCAACACAATAATAAGAGATTTTATATATTTTTTTCTACGACATAAATAAATGAGTGAATTTTGAAGCTTTCAAGGCGGTCGCTTACAAGTGGCTAAATTACTACAAAAAGTCATCATGCCGAATACTATTCCGGCTTGTGTTTTGTGTGGTTTATTACTGAAGATTATCATTACAAAAAAATGCGTAAGTGTCATAAACTCTTAAGCTTATTTTCTGCATAATCCAAAATTCAATGGAAATTTCTTATTTGCTTTTATTCAAGGGAACCAGCACAATGCTAACTTCTAGGTTGGCCTATAAAAATATGTCATCCTTGCAGTTCTCAATAGGTATGTGTATCGTAGTATACCGTGATGGTCTTTGCAAGCATGTGTATGCTTGCTGCCATGTTTTCCATGATCAGGGTTTATTTTAGAGCTGGTTCAAACTCTTTTTTTTTGAGTGCGATTTAAAGGCAAAAAATTGTTGATCAAAAAGGATGTTTTCCCTTATATTGAAACCAAGGGTAACTCTTCCCTTTAATGATACAGGAGTAACTTGCTGGCAGATTTTTTGTTACGACACACTGTGTGATGGTAGGTGACAAACGACCCTCATACAGCTTTATTATCCTTCCCTCAATTTTGTAAGCATCCTCACATACACCCCATGCTCCCACACAGAGCTGTGCATTAATCTCTAAAGTGATCAGAAATTTCCAGTTATCCCTGTAAATTTTCTTCATGTTCACTGCTATCTCAACCTTTCCTGGAAAGGATGCTCAGGAATCTCCAGCAGGATTTACAGAAACCATGAAGTAAGAGGTTCGTCACAGTAATTAAATCATTCGGATTTTGTAGTAATGTTGGCAGAGCAGGCAGTGAATATGCTTTGCCAGCACCTCTCTTTCCTTTACTGTAAGGTCGGATATCAATAATGCTGCACTTTCCTGTAAATCGTTGCTTATGAGGAATTCTTATTCTGCAGTGGTTTGGTCCTGTGTAGAGAACAGTCAGAGTGATGAGCCGGGCTGCTCAGTTATGAACAGAGTTGGTCATCTTGAATGTTTTAAAAGAGATAATGTGTTGACATTATGATCTATTTAACAATTTGCTTCACTTTTTCACAAGTATTTGACTATAGAGTCACATTTGACTATAGATTTTACATGACAGGTATCATCAGATTTTACTAGACAAATTATTTGTGAGATCAAAAAAATGTAAACATTTCATGTTCTTATTCTGATGACTATTTGATAGCTGACAGATGGCCACCTTTCTGCTTTCTGTTCCTGGTGAACACGTATATCCAGTCATTCATGCCTAACTTATAACTGCAGTTTAGAATATTGCACGACCCACCAAATATTTAAGACCTTACATTTATATAAGGTCTGTGTACGGGAAGATTGTCCCCCTCCTCTCTCCAAGCTGGTAGTTCCAGGCAGTTCAGCCATTACAAAGCACAGTGTAGCAGTGAGATCACTGGAAGGAGAGAAGTGGGTGGTATGGCATGCCGAGACCAAACACTCTATTGTTTCATTTCTTCAATCAGGAGTTTGTTCTCTCTCCTACCCAAGATCCAGTCTACACCTCAGCTCAGAGGCATTTGGACATGATGTGGGTGGAGAAACTCTGCATCTTGGCTGTCTTTATGTAGTGATATGATTACCCTTCACAAACCTTTTACATCACACTGTACATCTCCCTTTTTTAGATGTGACAGCAGCTCAAAACATTTAAGTCTATTTAACTGCAGTAGATACTATGTTAAGCTCTCAACAAATAGAGCAGTGTTTGCTCTATACTAAATCCACACTGGAGGCCGTGTCCACAGCATCCCTGTAGTGTAATGTAAAGTTGTCAAACTGGTTGACCCAGCCCTGGAAAACAGGATCACGGAAGCTCTTTATACAATACAGGATATTTTCCCTGAAGTGGTTTCACCTATTTATGCTCGAACAAGAGGTTCCCTATTCAAATGCTCCAATTGTAAACATTCATTCAAAGTGTTTCATGAGTCATAGTGAGAGTCATGTCTTGCCAGTTTTGTTGAAAAGCCTAACAAACCAAAATGTGTTCTTGCTGCCGTTTTTTGGCCCCGAAAACATGAAAACAGGCTAAGAAACCCAGCTGTGAGTCCCTATGATAAGCCAATGTACAGTTAATCACTTTTAAGTATTGACTGATCAAAAATATATTAATGGACAATGAATAAAATTGCATAACATTTTAAGTAAAGCCTTTAAGTTGCTTAGAATATGATTTTTTGTTTTTGTCTATGAATTTCAATTAGTTATTTGTTCAATAATGACAGTTGAAGCGGGAGCAGTCACTTTAGTTAAAAGCATTTTCTTTAATTAACACATTTTATTTGTGCTGCAGAACTGGAAAGGAAATAAAAACATAATTTGTATGAATGATTTCTCTCTTCTCTCATCTTGGTTTCACTGTTACACTAAGGAGGAGACCTTTTCCTTTCTCTTCATCATCACTAGTACCCCGAATAACCAGTATAGCTTGTCTGAATTGTCACCTGCTAATTCTCATGTATGAAGATATCCTAAGTAAAGTGTTTTTTTCACAATTCCATCTGCATTTCAGTCGGTTAGAAGACACACAGAATTTTTAGGCCCCCTTCCTCGTCGATGACCTAGATTGAAGTTTGTAGCTTTGCTCTCTGAAATGCAAACCAGGAGGATTTTTCCTCTCCACATGCCATTCCTCCATATATCCTTCTCTAAGCTATTCACCTCAAATAATGCAAACAGATGCCAGAAAGCCTTATGCGTCAGGGCCAATATTTTCAGTCGCGGGTTGTGTGTGTCTGTGACAACCGGTCTCATGAATGAACATGACATTATCTGTCATTTGGCAGCGCTTGCTCACTAATCTGTAGGCTTAATAGTCTATCAAACGCTCTTGTGACCCTAATTGTTCACCAGACAGGATCCTAACATCGTCTTTGTGAGCAGCATCAAACATGACCCCGTCAGTTCAATTAATTATTGGCATGCACACGGAGGATAATGGCTAAAGAAACCTCCCAATGTGACTGGATACTGTGAAGGGTGCAGTCTTTTTGAGTGAGAGTTTCAGTCTCAACCCCTGTAATGACGTTCCCAACAGGTCAAGGCCCAGGGTTGCCTGAGGTGGTGGGTGGGAACTCCTAATGATTTTTGCTAACAAACATTGACTCAAATTACTTCACACTTCTGCCAGAAAAACCCGTCAAGGGCGGTGTGTTTGTGTTAAAAAATGTATTGGGTGTTTTTAAGACCGCAGCTTCAGAGAGAGCTGTGGTGGCACTCCTGATAATGTATCCTGTTGTTGGTCATTTATCAGTGTGACTGTCTGCATGTGACACTAAAAATACACTGAAATATTTTAATAAGTTTAGTATGCTGGTATCTCTTATTACTTGTTTATTACTGAGACCAAATGTGTAAAACTTGTTTGTTTGCCCCAACACCAACAAAAGGCACAGTTTGTTCTGTACATTCAAATGAATGGAACATGTCAACTGTTTCTTAAAGACAAGTTTACAGTTGTAGACGTAAACATTTTAGATGGGTCTCAGTTTATTTCCTGTTGTAGTGCAAGGAACTTATAAAAGAAGGAAGGCTCGTTGCGTCATTGTGAAAGCATTTCAGTTTTGCATTGGGGCCAGACCTTGTTGCCAGCTCTATTGAAGTTAATGGGGTGGACATGGCAAGTCCCACTGTAACTCATTATATCTGTGTTGCTTAACAAGGACTGCAAAACTCTTCCAAGTAATTTTTAAAAACACATAATGTGATGTTGACTGCATTTCTTTTTATCTAAATGTGCGTGCGTGTGATGGCCTATCAGAGGTAAATATAGGACCTGACCATATGCTACAATGCCTACAGTTTGTCTCAGTGCTTTACATTCAGACTAGTCATCCAGCCTATATTATTAGCTATTATGCACATAAGTCATGAGAGGCTATAAAACTTCCTGTCTGTTTCTTATAAACCTTTTCACAGGGTTTTTCTTATCAACGTTAATGGTCTTACTTCCAATTTAATGTGGGACATCTCAACAGAGATAATGCTGGCCAATAATGGCTGAACAAAGTGCAAAAGAAACCTAGGTCAATTGATGGACAAAGTGACTAGCACCGGTAAAGGTCCAGCTTTTTAGAGATGTAACTTGCAAACTTCAGCCCTTCAGAATATTATTAAATATCAATAAGAATTTGATGGTTGGCTAGTAATTAATTAAAAGGTTGCTATAGTACAATTAAATACATGTAGAATACTAACAGTTTGGCACCAACTTGAGTTCAGTGACTTAATGACCCTTTCTTCTTTTCTATATTCCCTGTTGCCATTTATGTGAATGACATTAGCTGAGAGGAAGTAAACATGGTACAAAGCTGTTGCCGAGCAGTGCAATTCCATTGAAACGGTCTATACAACTCTGTGGTTAGTCACTCTTAGTCCTGTGAATTTCCTCTGAAGAAATGCAGCCAGATCGCCTACTGAATCTCAGCTTTGTTTGCCTGTATGTTTTGACATCATTGCTAAGCTGTCCTCATCAAGTATCTTAATCTTAGCGCTTCCGACCCAAAATGTTCCCATTTTCCCAGTCACCAGAAAAGCTAGCTGATAAAAATAGCAGAGGCCGACCTCTGGGCGGCTGTTGTCTCTTTTACACAACCATTTTCATAAGCTCCAGAGATGTGACACTGCTACCGAGGAAGCTGAAGGTGCTCTCGAGTCAGTTTTGGTCCCAGGAGACCTTTTGGCCCTCACCTCACTTTCAAGATTAAGAATGACATTAACCAGATACATGTTTTTTTTTTTTAAGCCTTCTGTAGTCTGGCATCGACAGGAAAAGGTCTGGTCTAACAAAGGCTGTATAAAACTTGATATACCAGAACATTTACCATCAAGAGTCATCTCCAGCTTCCTCTAGTTCCTGTGAGCAGCTGTAACTTGGTAGACACATTGCATCAGAGCTGTTGTTATGTTACAACAGCTTTGTCTTTGGGGAAGGGTGTTTTGTTTCATTTCGTCCAATCCAGTACAACCACTTTGTGGTAACAATATTGCAATACATTTGATGGACTTGCACCACCTCCATTCTCCTGTCATAGATCTCTGAGTGCACAGGATCTTGGTAGGCAATGTTACAAACTAATAAGGACAACTGTTTCATGGCAAGATTGAAGGATCTTGTATCAATATGATGAAGTACATTGATTTAAAGTCAACAAATTATTTACACTGTAAAATTATCTGATTATTAAGGAAAGCAGCAAATCCAGACATTTGAGAAGCTGGAACTAGAGATTGTTTGGCATTTCTTGTATAAAAAAATACTTAAACAATTAATTAATTATCAATTTAGTTTCAGATTAATTCTTTCTTAGTCAATTTATTAATTAATCGGCTAACATTTACAGCTGTACTTGATTTGTAAAAGGTCAAGTTGCGATTACTCCAGAGGTATCACTATCGAACATTTTTAAAATTTGATTTAAAAATAAACAGCAAACATTGTATGTCCCGGTGAGCCCTTTTTCCTGTTTGTTTTTTGTTGGCTAGTGCTTGCAGCTATATTTAAGGCTGATTTTTTTTTTTTAATGCCATAAATTTAAGCCAGATAATAGCCGGGCTGCCTGCCAGCATTCTTGTTTACTTGCCTGAAAGTACGTTATGCACATATATGCACCACGCAGCCCCTCTGTAGTCTGAACATGTATTATGTTTCCCCTCAGAACTCCTGGATTTCCTGAATCTCCCTTCCTGAGAAAAATAGGCCTTGTTTTCCATACCCATGCCCTTATCCACATTGTCTGTTGTCCAAAGGGAGAATGTTCTCTGTGTGTGCAGGAAGAGATCAAATGACCATGTATTGTTTGTCATATATTCTCTCATGCGCCTCTGGAAATCACATAATATCTCCAGACGAATTCCAGGAACCATTTACTCATGGCTTGGCCAGTTATGTTGTGTCTGAACACATCCTATCACCATGGAGACTGGAGTATGATGTTCCTACAGTCTTTAATACACATGCCCAGTTGTTGCAGCTATCCTGGAAACTAAGATTTGGTTTGTTATTTATAATTTTTTACTTTCTCAGTGTGCGAAAGCATTCCAGGAAAGATTTGAGGCAAAAGACAAATAAAATGTACTGTAGTGGAGTTGGTTTACCATGTGTGTTCATGTTGATATGTCAATAATGCAGCTCCGTATCCCAAATACTGACTGTAGGTGGGTTGACACATCCTGGATGAAGTGTGCAGCAAATACTACAAAAAGTTTGTCCTGGCCTTGTAGATCAGTGAGTAAAAGAGTAAGAATTGAATTAGAGGTGGTTTGATTCACATGAGATAGATGTGAGAGTATTGTGAGAAGTTTCTATCGTAGGTATTACTATTCAATTGTAGCAGTTCACTGTCATTATAAGTATCATATGTGTACTGTAAGAAATTAAGTCAGATGATCTGATGTGACCATATTGAGTCTCTTTTTAGGTGTAGCCGAGCAGCAGGCTGTCACGTTTCCTTTTTCAGTATTAAGCTGTTTTTTTGTACAGTGTGTACGGCTATTGTTTTTGACTGCGCATGGCATTTGTGGTTGTTGTTGACACCAATGTTTTTAAAGGGTCAAACTGATGTTTACAGTCGGTGCTGTTGTGCTGACGGCAGTACAAAGCCTGCACCCAGTTGTTCCAGAGCTGAAAAACAGAGCTCAGCATTCAGTCAATGGGCAAAAGACTGATTGGCTCAGTAGCCCTGGTAGTGGTATGCCAGGAGCTGCTGAACCCAATGAACTCAGGTTTAATATACATATACAAATTATTTATCGTTTTAGAACACAGTGTAAAAATACTCTGTTACAAGTAAAATTCCTGCATTAAAAATGTGACGTAGCATCGCGTGGCGAGTATCAGTACAAAAGTATTGGCCCCAAAGTATTCTTAAAGTACCAAATGTAAAAGTATACTCACTAAGCAGAATGGTCCATTTCGAATAATATATTTGTGGTATAAAAGCTGGCTGGCCTCGGCACAAGAGCGGAGTTTGTCTGTTTTGCATTAATGAGAACACGTATTTTGGAGACAGTGTGTGCCGTAGGCACAGCGGCACCTATTTTGTAATGAGCCGTTTTTTTTGTTCAGTTGTTTTGTTAAAGTGCTTTAGTTGAGTCGGGGCCAATCTCTGCTGTGGCTTAGCTCGAGAGAGAAGTTTGGAACGATACTAAGTTGAAGGAGCTATTGTTTGGCCTCTAACTTGTTTGCTGTATACACTTTGTGAAGGGTTCTCTTGTTTATTCCAAAAGCACAGCCGTCACATTTGTATTGTTTGCTGGCTGAACAGCACACAGACAGCGTTATTAAGACCTCTTTTGTTTTCCTCCTACTCAATTCCCAGAATGAAACTTGAAACCTAACGTGTGTGTATATATATATATATATATATATATATATATATATATATATATATATATATATATATATATATATTCCCAGATTGCAAAACCCTGTATTAGTTGACAATTCTGTTCCTCCTCCCTTGTTTTCAGGCCTATGAGCGCCGGTTCCCGACCTGTCACCTTATCCCCATGTTTGTGGCGAGTGACGTGGTGGAAGAAGAGACCAATGAGGACGGTTCCACCACCAGGGTTGAGCGGCGCTGTGCCCTGGATGTTGACGCCCCACGCCTGCTCAAACGGGTATGTTGCACATCAGGTCGCCAGCTAATGTTCATCTTAAGTACAATGCATTGTGGTTATTGTGATATTTAATAACTCCTTATCAATGCCTCAAAGTATTAAACCATATTTCTATCAGTTGAGAAGTTGTTTTTTTGTATAAACAATATAATAATGTTGCTTGTGTTTATTTTTAGCTCTATGTACAAACAGTAGTATATAAAGATTTTACCAAATTTTGGTCTCATGTCAGTTTATTCTCTTGTAACATGAGTTGTTTGTGGATTGCAGATTGCGGGTGTGGACTATGTCTACTTCTGCCAGAAAAACACACTGAACCGAAAGGAGAGGACACTTCACATCGAGTCCCACAATGAGACCTTCTCCAACAGGGTCATCATCCATGAGACCTGCTGCTATTCGGTCAGTAGCATACACATCCCAGTGCGGCCTAGTGCAGACTGTTGTCCACATACACACATTGTGCGTATATTTATAGTGCAAACAGGCCCTGGAGAGAGCAGTTTTTATGAAACGCTCAATCCATTGAGTTATACAGAACCACACAACTATATTCCCAAACACGCACACATGTGCTGTAAAGCTGTTGTTAAGCTGCTGAATGGAAAGCTGACGCCAGTACAGCCATGTTAATGTTTGTGTCTCCTCTAATCTCTGCCCTGCTTTCCCGCACAGAAGGCCTTGTTTAGACTAGCACAAAGCATTCTGATAGCTATCTCGACCTATCTCTCTCTTATTATTCAGTCCACTCACGCTCAGGCTGAATGCTCTCAAGCACTGATCTGAAACCAGCATGTCTTCTTGTTTCTCCCGGCTCCACTTATGTATGCTGAAGGCTTCCCTCTGACTTCAGATCTGCCTGTTCATGAATGGATGTGCTCTGAGTTAATGAGGTCAAGCACATCGTATTAGCCTCAAACCAACTATAGTGCTAATTTTAGGTCCAAGGCTGCACAGAGGTTCTTATTGTGTGCTTTAGCACACTGTGCTAACAGAAACCGGCATGGACAGGTCAATCAGAGCGAGCTAATGGCTCTGGCCAAAGCTGAAATATTTTGGTAGCCAAGAGTAATGAAGCTACCAGCACAGAGACTTTAGAAAGCATTAAACTCATGACTTCTTTTGAAATGCAGTGCTGACGTAGCCTGAATTAAAGTGGATTGAAATTATTTGTTAATATATCTCGATCAAGTTTCTGGTAAATGTAATTTTTTTATGTATCACATACAACAAATTGAAACACATTGTAGCCTTCTAAATTTGACACAACTTATTTTTCAAGAGCTTCTTGGTCAAAATACTGAATTCCCGGATTCAAAACTAAGAAGCTGATAAACATTATTTACTGATACGATATGAATAAAAGTTTGTCTGGGAGAATGCGACTCCTGAATTTAAAAACTGATCAGCCATTGCAGTTGTTACTACAAAAACATTAAGACCAATCAGGGTTGCATAAGGTCTTCCAATTTTTTGGGGCATCTGAACAAAGTCAGCTGATGCCAAAAAAAATTGCCCAGATCAGCCCAGACACTGATCAAGACAAGATTTTTCATCTCAAGCCCATAGTGACTTGGTCATCTTGTTTCTGCATTTGTATTCAGTATAATATACAGTACAGCGGTTGGCTACCTTTTTGATATAAAGTGCCATTCTGAAATGTTCTTGTGAAACAGTTTGCCATATCAACATTAAGGTTAACATTAAGTTTAATAATGACGCAACATCAAACTTTTATTTCATTCCACCCATATTGGCAACAGGCATAGCAACAACCAAATACTTATTTTTATAATTTTTTCCCATACTCAGGTAATGGTAAATTATATATGAGAGCACTATACATTAAGGCTGCCATCCTGATGAAAACATCCACGTCACAGTTAGTTGTATTTTTTTAACCCCCTGTGGAATCAAATTATATGCAAAGTTTCCATTGTGTGAAGAGGCAGCAAGTTCTCGTTGATCAAAGGCAGAGTAGGGTGGGTTTTCAAGGAAAGCGGTTCGATCAAGCTACCGTAAATAACAGGCCGTGCACCTGCCAATGGCTGTGAAAGAGGTAATTAATCATGTGGATGAAAGGGGACTGCAACAATTCCAAAAAAACTGTCTTGCACACTTATTGCACAAGCTACTGCGAATGGTTGCTGACCCCTGCAATACGTGTTTGTGTGTTTGGTACAGGTTCACCCTGAGAATGAGGACTGGACATGCTTTGAGCAGACCGCCAGCCTGGACATCAAATCCTTCTTTGGCTTTGAGAGCACTGTGGAAAAGATTGCCATGAAGCAGTATGCCAGCAGTATCAAAAAGGTGTGTGCGTGTGCGTGTGCGTGTGTGCGTGTGTGTGTGTAATCAATAAATGTAGGTGTTACCTTTGTTCTGTCTGAAAAATTACATTGTTGCAGAATACAGCATAATGGGTGCTGTATGGATTATGCAGAACTGTCATCCATCTGTTCTATGAAATTTGTTTTTTAGAGGTTTCTGGAGCATGAGTGAGTCAGTTCGTCTCATGTTGTAATTGCATAAATAAGCTTGCATAATCTCTTTTAGTGGACAGGGGTCTTCTGCTGTCGACCGAGTGAGTCATCTGCCTTCATTTAGAAAAGATGTTGGCAATGTTGATGGCATTTTTTCCCTGTTTTCATTACTTCAGTTGAAAATACTAAAAGAATATGGAGGGTTTGCCTTTAAGATAAGATAAGATAATCCTTTATTAGTCCCGCAGCGGGGAAATTTCCTTTCTTGGTTTAAATAAAGTACATATGAAAATGAAGTATTGTTGGTTTGTTTTCCAAATACCTTCACTTAAATCTAATTTCTTAAATTCACAGCATCTTCTGCTATTTTTGCCACAGTTGTCACACTTCATTTCTTCACCTGTGTTCCTCACAGGGAAAAGAAATCATAGAGTTCTACCTGAAGGAGCTAGAAGATGAAGGGATCACCAATGTGCCGCAATGGACTCCCTCAGACCTTCCTGTGTCTATCCCCAGACCAACCAGTCTCTTCATCAGCCCAACTGTCCTCCCCAAACTGGCGGTCACGCCCCCTGTTTCTATCCCGCTGCCCGCCGACGCCAAGGACGTCACCTCCCAGGACATCAAGCAGGACAGCAGCGCACCTCAGGCGGACAGCCTAACAGAGATTCTTCCTGGCACACCTGAAGGTCTGTTTCTGCAGATGATTGAAAAATGAGAGACAGCCTCTTTGTATATATAATGTATAATAGGGAAAATATTTGTACTAACACTAAAGTAGCATTGTCAAAAATCAGCAGGATACAGAGTAGAAAGCAACCAAAGCAAAGCGTCATTGTTTAGTTATATAAGTCACATTTGAACAGGTCTTGAATAAGCACAGAAATTACTTCGTTTTGTTGTGTATGCTATGTATACATTTACATTTTGACTGAATTATGTTAATCGAATGTGTTATGTATCTGTGTTACAGATAAGTTGGATGCAGACTATATCAAACGTTACCTAGGCGACCTGACCCCCCTGCAGGAGAGCTGTCTGATCAGACTTCGAATATGGCTGCAGGAGACGCACAAGGGAAAGGTAATTGTTTTACAGTTTTTGTAAGGATGTAATAAAATCGAATAGCAATGTTTAGATGTGATGAACTAAGAAGACTAACTGTCCACCTCCAAATTGAATCATTATCAGCGACATTGGATATTTGAGTCCAGCTTCCAGCTACTTTTAACTTGCTAATATGGCTAAGTGCCCTGCTGGGATATCAATGGTCTGTTTAAATTAGCCAAGTGTCATTGTCAGTGTTGTCAAAGTTATGAATGCTTTTTTCTTTTGTTGTTTTCATTAACTAACCTGTTCATAAATCAAGTACAGCTAATTGCTCTCCCCTTACTATCCAGATTCCTAAGGACGAGCACATACTGCGTTTCTTGCGTGCGAGGGACTTCAACATGGAAAAGGCACGGGAGATCCTTTGCCAGTCGCTGACCTGGAGGAAGCAGCACAAGGTGGACTACCTGCTGGAGACCTGGAGCTCACCTCAGGTCCTCCAGGACTACTACACCGGGGGCTGGCACCACCATGACAAAGGTAGGACCTGACGGTTTGTGCATTTAATTTAAAGGGGTAGTAGATGTTTTGAGGTGGGCTTGTATGAGGTACATATCCAAAGTCAGTGTATTACCAACAGTACGTCGAGGTCGGCACGCCCCCAAACGTATTTTATTTTAGCTACGACCACTTAAAAAAAACTGTTTAAGTTTTCGATATATTCAAAACATTTTCAGTGCTTTACTTTGCTGTCAACAAACTCTTTTGGAAGGGAAACTGAAGCAGTTTATTCATCCATTCACTCTTAAAAGCCACAAGACTCAAGAGTCATTTTACGCCACAGGCCACGAGAGTGGCTGGCCTCAATTTGTCAAATGTTTGTTTGCTAGTTTGTTATTGTGTGACTTTGGTGTTTCAAATGATTAGTTCTGATTCACCAAAGTAACACAATAACACAAACCAACTGATAGAGGCAGCAGTAGAACAGCAACTCCTGTCTTCTGCGAGGTAAAATGACTGAATGAATGTTTTTGTCAATGGCGTCCTGTGGCTTTGAAGAGAGCAAAAAAAGACATGATGTTCCCCGTTTCAAAGGGCTGTCTCACGGCAAGGTAAAGCAGTGAAAATATTCTTAATGTATAATACATTTAAACTGATATTGATTATTTTTTTGAAGTGGTCCTTATTTTCAGGTGTCTAAAATATGTTTTGCTGCCGCCCCATCCACAGCAGTACATTGCTTTGCTTCTGTGCCGGGGCCTCTGTCTGTTTCTCTCGACAGGCGTGCTGATCGTCATCTACTGTAGGTAATTACTGACTTTGGATAAGTACCTCATACAACCCAACTTCAAAAAATCCTTTCAAGGAAAAAAACCGCTTACATCTACAGCCTATTCAAAGACAGTTAAACACTTATGAGTTATGTAGGCCGTGTTGAAGCTGGCTATATTTGCGCTGTTATCTAAAGGAAGACCTCAGTTCTCCAGTTTCCTATAGACTCATGTTACACACACCCCACATGCTTCAAAGTCATTCTTGGCAACCCACAGCCTTCAGCCATGCAAGTCAATTAAACATGAGGCCAATTTATCGCCACTACTTGGTTACTGAAACACACACACACACACACACACACACACACACACACACACACACACACACACACACACACACACTCGCATACATTCACATTCTTCATTTTGGTGCATGCTGTAAATTCTTTGTTTAGAACGTCTGTGTGACTGTTGACAATATAAATCAAATTTAAATTACACATGTTCCCACATGAGTGAACATTTTATCTTCCCATTTCAATCTTTCCACAAGTATTTGTATGGAGACAAAACATGAAAGCATTTCTCAGTGTTTTCACAGTCACTCATTGTCTTACACAACGTAAGAACAGACTATGTAGACATCTCCTTGTAACATGCAGCCCAGTAGAGTGTAAATTGTGTGATAGATTATTTAAATGTTTATTTTATCCTCTAGATGGTCGTCCTTTGTATGTCCTGCGGTTGGGCCAGATGGACACCAAAGGACTGGTCCGCGCTCTCGGAGAAGAGTCTCTGCTCAGACATGTATGTAATTTGAGACACACTTCAAGCTCACGTGTATCAGCGTGTATCAATGTAGGTCGGTAGGTTTATAGGTCAGGTAGCTGGTGGTTGGATTACAGGTTGGGGAATTAATGGACACTGACATATCCTGTCAAGTTTATTAACGCCAGGATGTATCAGTACAGTACATATATAAATAGTCTGCTTATTTATAATGTTTCTTTCACTGTAAATTCAAGTTACCAGTATGAGAGCCAAATGCTCGATAGTGCACTGAGGTCATGTTGTGCCATTTCAGGTGCTGTCTATTAATGAGGAGGGTCTGAGACGCTGTGAGGAGAACACCAAGGTGTTTGGTCGACCTATCAGGTAAACCTTCAGTGCACTGTTTGTACTTCAGAGCTGTACAGGAGATGAATAGGCAGTCATGTTGATTATCAGTTAAACGTGGAAGTACTTTTTTAAAGCAGAAAAGATTCCAGCCAAACAAATGTGTTTTATTTACTGTTCATTTTCTCTGTTTAATATAGTTGTAAATTCAATATGTTTGATTTTTGGACTGTTATTTGGGAATGAATGATGGTTATTTTTCATATTTTAGTATCAATATTAAAAGGGGATTTTGCCCCATGCTCATACTGTACATTGTGTGCAGCTAAGTGTTGGGTGGCCCACTTTTGAAGCTGTGCAAAAAAAGGCAAGAATATAGAATACTACATTGGAATAAGTATATAATGGTAATAAAATATAATAATATATGTAGAATAAAATGTATATTTAATAATCAACTGTAGTTAGGACTGTATGCTAGAAAAGCCTGAAAATATACAGAGAATAGAGTTCACCATCCACCACCATCATGTGCTACAAAAATGATCTACAGTATATAATAATTGATAATAAATATAATGAGTTGCAGCCCTAAATCAACGCAAAAATCTCTGTAAAAGTGTCATAAAAGCTTTAGATGTGGATGAAGATGAAAAGAAAAGGAAAATTAATTTAATGGAAAAGATGTGCAGCCTACAAATATGTAGGAGGAGGAATATGTTCTCCCCCTTAATGGAAAGAATGTACAATGCTGTGAGAGGGAGGGAGCGGAGATGGTATCAGTCATTTTGGCAGCACTCTCAATCAGGAGGAGGTGGCTGTGCAGGAAGGCATGTGAACTGTGGAAGGCTGTCGCGTCACAGCCCTCAGCCAGCATAGATGGAAGCAAAAGGGAGGATGTAGAGGGGGGGCAGAGGTGGTGGTCCAGAATAGCAAGCAATGCCTTCACCACTTAAGCTTCACCTCAGGGTGACAGGTGCTAAGTGGCTGTAAAGAGAATGTGGCCCAGTGGTGTGTGAGAGTGTTTGCGGCGTCTAATCCCTCCTCCTCTTCTGTAGCTGTTGGACGTGTCTGGTGGATCTGGAGGGGCTGAACATGCGTCACCTGTGGCGCCCAGGGGTCAAGGCTCTGCTGAGGATCATCGAGGTTGTGGAGGCCAACTACCCAGAGACTCTGGGACGGCTGCTGATCTTGAGAGCGCCCAGAGTTTTCCCTGTCCTCTGGACACTGGTAAGAACCAGAAAGGGGATCCTTATTAGCTCCTATAGTCTGGTATAGTCTTCTCACAATATCAGTTTATGTGGATTTGAAAGGTTGTTTCAAGTGTGCTGTCTTCCGTCATATTCATATATGGAAAAATCATAAATAACACAAGAAACACACATCCTGCTTTGCTCTTGCTTTAAATTTATGGAATAACAAGGATACAACTCATTTGGTGTGCCCATAACACATATATTCACGCCTGCCTCTGTCCTTAGGTGAGTCCATTTATTGATGAAAACACCCGCAAGAAGTTCCTCATATATGCAGGCAATGACTACCAGGGTCCTGGAGGGCTGTTGGACTACATAGACAAGGAGATTATCCCCGACTTTCTGGCAGGGGAGTGTATGGTGAGTGTCAGATGAAGATTTAAACTCCTAGCCTATCATTTCAGAATATGATTTAGTTCTGAATGTGAACTTTCAGATGCACAACAGCACCGCCACCTACACTGAGATTTTCTTTGCTGACCCAATTCTGTGTTTTGATCTGGGTTTTTTGTGCATGCTCTGCAGTGCGAGGTACCAGAGGGCGGCCTTGTTCCGAAGTCGATGTACCGCACAGCTGAGGAGCTCGAGAGCGAAGATGTCCGCCTGTGGACTGAGACTATCTACCAAAGCGCCAGCGTCTTTAAGGGAGCTCCACACGAGGTGAGGCTTAACCTAGAGCACCAAAGTGAGGGGAAAAGATTGATGTTTGTGGTGATGTCTTATGTGAATATGTAGGGCGACAACAGAGAGCTACCTGATGTATTTGTTGAAAGGTCTGCCATCTAGTGGTTGTATGTGGTGGAGGTCAAATGTGGCCTAGCTTTAAAACATAATCTGCCTGCAGTGACATACAGTTAATCATGTTACGTAAATTCTACCAAACGGAGAGATGCGTCATTATACATAATCGCCCCTCTGGAAATGGTTTGATTTCATGTTAATGAGTTCATAACTTCACAAACGGATGTTCAGTTTTCTCCTGCTGCTCTCTGTCACTGATGGTGTTTTTATTTTGCCACATTCAGCTGATGCTTAAATATGGAGCAACATATAATGAATACAAGAGTTTCAACTAGTATTCCACTGTTATGAATGCCTACAATAAAGAACGCAAGGTCCACAGCCGTAATGCTCTGGCTTTATTCCTGTAACCAAGAAAGGATGTATGCAAATAAAATGATAAAATAAGAGCTTAAGAGAGAAGGGATATCTTTCACTTTACGTTAGTTTAGTTCTTGTGCTTCTCCCCTGAAACTCTCTCTCTCTCGCTCTCTCTCTATTTCTATTTCTGTTTCTATTTCTGACCAAACTTACCATGTCTTGTCTTCCCTCTCTCCCCCAACCAGCTTCTGATAGAGATCATTGATGCCTCCTCCGTCATCACCTGGGACTTTGACATGTGCAAAGGCGACGTGGTTTTCAACATCTACCACTCAAAGCGGGCCCCCCAGCCTCCACGTAAAGACCCCCTGGCAGCCCATGGCATCACCTCTCCGATAGGCAACAATGTCCAGCTTATCGACAAGTCGTGGACGATGGGGCAAGACTACAGTATGGTGGAGTCCTCGCTCACTTGCAAGGAGGGAGAGAGTGTGCAGGTGAGGTTCCAGGATTGTGAACTTGTGCATATTAGTGCCAACATTTTGATTTGTAATTGTATTTTATGGTTTGTATTTGCTTGTTAGTCATTGACATGGTCTGTGCCATTAATCTCCTCAGGGCTCACATATTACGCGTTGGCCAGGTTTCTACATCCTCCAGTGGAAGTTCCACAACATGCCGGCCTGCTCGGCCACCAACCTGCCCCGAGTGGACGACGTGTTGGCCACCCTGCAGGTCTCCTCGCACAAGTGCAAAGTCATGTACTACACTGAGGTGTTGGGCTCTGAGGACTTCAGGTTAGTCTCTCTCTCTGTGTGTGTGTGTGTGTGTGTGTGTGTGTGTGTGTGTGTGTGTGTGTGTGTGTGTGTGTGTGTGTGTGTGTGTGTGTGTGTGTGTGTGTGTGTGTGTGTGTGTGTGTGTGTGTGTGTGTGTGTGTGAAAGACAAATAAATGCGTTCATATCCATGCTATATATGTTAAATGTATGTGTCCATATTTTTGCTGTTTTTAAGGTGTTTTTCCATGATGTTGTTATAGTTTTACTTTCAAACCTTATAATAATAATACTTTCATTTTATATAGCGCTTTTCTAGGTACTCAAAGACGCTTCACATAGGGCGAAAACAAACAAAACAAAAAAGAACACAAAGGAGCAAACAAAACAAACAAACAGAACATTTTACTGGAGAAGCTGTGTGGAAGGAGTCATGTAGTGGAGGGTAGGGAGGGAAAGGGAGCAGGGTTAGCAGGTGAAGGCGAGTTTGAAGAGGTGGGTTTTGAGGGCTTGTTTGAATGATGATAGGGTGGGAGCCTGACGGATGTGGATGGGGAGGGCGTTCCAGAGGGAGGGTGCAGCAACTGAGAAGGCCCTGTCACCCCAGGTCCGGCGGACCTGAGGCAACGGGTGGGGGCGTGGAGGGGGAGGAGGTCTGAAAGGTAGGGAGGGGCCAGGTTGTTTAGGGCTTTGTAGGTGGTGAGTAATATTTTAAAGTCTATCCTGTATTTGACTGGGAGCCAGTGGAGGTTGCGTAGGACCGGGGTGATGTGTTCGTAGCGGCGGGTGGAGGTGAGCAGTCGAGCGGCAGAGTTCTGAACATATTGGAGTTTATTGAGGGTTTTGTTGGGAGAGCCAGAGAGGATGCTGCTGCAGTAGTCGAGTCTGGAGGTTATGAGGGCATGGATGAGAATTTCGGTGGTGGCAGAGGACAGGGAGGGCCGGAGGCGTGCAATGTTCCTGAGGTGAAAGAAGGCCGTTTTGGTGATGTGGTTGGCGTGGGGTAGGAAAGAGAGGGTGGGGTCGAGGATGATTCCAAGGTTGCGGACCTGGGTGGAGGGGGTGACGATGGAGCCATGTTGAGAGAGAAGGTCTGGGCTGAGCTGTGAGGGAGTTAGGGCCGATGATGAGTATTTCAGATTTATTGCAGTTGAGTTGGAGCCAGATTGGATGATGGAGGAGTAGTGAGAGGAGCAATCTTTATATTGTTGTTGGTGGAGTTTGAGGGCATCAAGGTGAACAGTGAGTCCAGTTTTGTTGGCAAGACGTTCTGTAGAGGTTCTACAGAACTCCTGGACTGACTACATCCAGCAGTCATAAAGGAAACCTTGTTCCTTTATGACTGCTCATTCTTCACTCCTTCCTTCCTTTAAGTTTTCCCCCCTTTACAACCGTCCACATAGTGCCGCGTATGACATTTTATATTTTAATGAATAAAATCTGTAATGTTGCTATAATGACCCTTTTAAAGAACCTTAAGGGCATCATGAGTTTTCTAGTCACAGAGTTTTAAAATGCTTCCCCCTCTCAGAGTCTCCTTTAATCCAGCCTTTTCTGTCCAATCCGCTCCTGATCTATTGCTCACAACCCTGCCTTCCTGCTGCTCTGTCTTCTTCCTGTGAAGAACGGCTTGCTGGGATGTGCAGAGTTTGTAAGTGGCTCAGTGTTTGCCCCTTATCTAGTTCATTGTCATTGCTGCTAATTTGAACGCCCCCCCTCCTTACATGACAGTCACGCTTCTGATGCAGCAAAGAGATGC